>NC_059417.1:5149017-5404017 GCF_905220565.1 Melitaea cinxia | reverse complement strand
AGTTTTAAACATTTTTCGAAATACAGACGTAAATAATTAGAGCTAAAAAAACAAGTTGTTTTTAGTTAAAAAAAAAATTAGATATTAATTAAAAATATAAAATAAGTTTTATAACATTGTGTAAATTAATTAATAAAATGCATAAAATAAATCTGCAAATTATATATTTATTTAGCAAGTCCTAAAATAATTTCTGTATTTATATTCATACTAGCTGTGCCCGCGGCTTCGCCCGCGTTGAAATCAGTGTGTCACAAAGTTTTCCCGGCACACTTCCAGTGAAACTATCATCAAAATCGGCTTAGCCGTTCCGTAAACCTTCCTCTTGAAGACCTCTCTCCGTGAAACCGCATCAAAATCCGTTCAGTAGATTTTGAGGGAATCGATCACATACACTTTTGGGGACTTTGTTTTATAATACACTAACCGTTGCCCGCGACTACATCCGCGTGAAGCGCGCGTCGCGTCGAAGACATTGGTTCGTTGAATTCGTCAGAATTGTATAAAATAATGTAGTTATAATATAGTATTGTAGTGTAAATATGTTTAAAATATACTGCATGCAATTTAGTTTTTAATATGGTTCTACGTAAATATATGCCACGGAATAGCGTAACGCATTCTCCTCCGTGACTCCGTGGCGACAGGGGCAAATAAAAAAGTATTCTCGTAACATAAAGGTAACATATTATAATTTTTTTTTGTACTACTTATAAGTGATCAATATAAATGTTTCTTGAACATATAGGGTTGCAAACACGGTTATTTTCCTTTAAAACGACCCTGCTGTACATGTTTCATACAAACTATCAACCCCAATTAAACCCCCTTATCAGTAGAATATCGCAAAATCCGTTCTAAGCGAACGTCTACTAACTATAATCTACCTCCCTGCCAAATTTCATCTTTGTCCATCCCGCGGTTTTTGAGTTCTCGTGATGAGTGAGTCAGTGACTTTTTTCTTTTATATATAGATTACGATGCATTATTTAGACACCTCCTCACCATCTATAGAGCATACAGTTTAAAATTCAAGTCTCTTACTTCAAAAACATAGGACTTTCATACAAACTTCCAACCCCCGTTTTATCGCCTTAGGGGTCGAGTTTCGTAAAATCCGTTCTTAGCGGATGTCTCCGCCCTATAAGGAACCTACCTGCCAAATTTCAAGTTTGTAGCTTTTATAGTTTCGGAGATTTCGTGATGAGTGAGTCAACCTACCATGCCCCATTTTAACCCCAAAAGGGAGTTGATTTCTAAAGATACATTATTTGAACACCTTCCCACCATCTTTAGAGCTTACATTTTAAATTTTAAGTCTCTTACTTCTAAAACGTAGGACTTTCTTACAAACTTCCGATCCCCATTTTACCCTCTTAGGGGTCGAGTTTTCGGGTCAAGTTTGTAGGTGTTATAGTTTCGGAGATTTCGTGATGAGTGACCTTTCGCTTTTATATATATATATATATAGAAATATATATATATATATATATATATAGAATATAGAATATAGATTCATGGCTACACAACAAATGATCAAACAAATATTTTAGCAGCCATGACATGTTCAATATAAAAAATAAAAAGTAAAAGAAAGGTTTCAAAAAAATTTAAATGTTTTCTACGTGACATTGGGAAAATCATTTGTGCTGATTTGGCACTATTAAAAGCCATTAACCCTAAAGAAGAAAAAAGAAGAAAATTAAAATGTATAATCAAAGATGTGTTACATAGTTTTAATATTTACCCTAAAACAGCCAATCTATAGTTTTTGTGTTTAAAGTTAAAATTTCCATCTTCCTTGTAATTATTTGCTAGTTCTAGAGGGGTATTCTCGTCTGGATCATACTTGAGTTTAGCCAGTCCTTCCGCAAGGGGAGAAAGTTCACCATTTTCAGGAACTGACTTCATGAAAAAGGGATGTTTGTCCATTTCCTCCTGATAAAGAAAACAGCTATGTTATACTATATCCTTTATTAAAATTTATGTAATGTAATAACATTCTCTAGAAGCTCAAAACACTTTAAGTTTTGATTATAATTTAGATAATATAGCACTAACACTTGTCACGGAAGTAAAAGACCTTGGTATTTTATTAGATATTAGACTAACGTTTAACGAGCATTTGAATTATATAATCCCCAAAAGCCCAACGTATGCTTGCTTTTGCTTTAAGAGTAAATAGGGATTTTAAATACAGTTCAAGAGTTTCACACCACTTTGCTCATATATCAGACCTCTATTTGAGTATGGTTCTGTTTTGTGTAATCCGCAGTACTAAGTTCAGATTAATGGATTGGACAGAGATTTAAACGTTATTTAAAACAGTCCCGTTTTAAGGCCATTCCCAATTTTACATGTCTAAAACGTAAACGAATTGAAAGGGATCAGATGTTTTTGTACAAACTTCTTAATAATTATATTGTTCACCTTTTTTATTAAGTAAAATAAATCTGAGTTCCCCTGAATGAATTCTCATCATAGACATTTGTTTCACGTCCTGTTTTACAAAAAAAGTACACTGGCAACGATTTCGTGTATTTTCGTGACAATTATATGTCGTTCTACAAATTTCTATAACAAGCACTTACCGGAAACAGATATTTTTAATTGCACAATAGGAAGATACAAACAGAATGTTAAGCAAATGCTTAAATATATGCTTGTTTAGATTAGAGAGTTTTCCTTTCTTTTTACACTAACTTCGATTTGTTTAATTTTGTTTTCCCCAAACAATATGTTTCACGCAATATTATGCCTGCCCAGCGTGGTGACTATGGGCAACACACATGAGTTTGGGCCATTTTTGGTACGAACTTATGGGGGTCTATGTCTAGCAGTGGACTGCAATAGGCTAAAATGATGATGATGATGATGATGAATGTTATAGTGCTGTTGTATGTATAAGCTAATAGTGGAAACTTTACTGATTTCAGTTATTGTAATTAGTCATAATATAATAATGTAATATAAAATTGTATATCTATAATATAAAAATGAGTCGCTGAATGTGTTGCTAAGCGCAAAACTCGAGAACGGTTGGACCGATTTCGCTAATTCTTTTTTTAAAATATTCCTTGAAGTACGAGGATGGTTATTACGGAGAGAAAAATTTAAAAAAAAAATTAATAAAGTTAAAGAATCGACTGTTAGGCGATACGAAGTTCGCCGGGTCAGCTAGTTTCTCAAATAAAAATAAAATAAAAATAAATAAAATAAAATTTCATCTATGAATCTGTCTGAAATATAACGATGAAAAGCATGCATTGCAAACTTATTGCTAAATTAGTTTAAAGATGTAAATTATTTTATAAACGGTCAGTGATATTTTGTATCTTAAGTGTTAGAAAAACCTAACCTATTATTTACTTTTATTATTAATCAGAGACTGACACACACATGCAATAGTTAAAAGAGGTAAAATTCAGTTTTCTATCACATGTATTTACACAGAAATAATTATAATATATCAGGTCCTTGAATATTCTATAAGCATTTTAAACGAAAATAACTAAAATTAAAGTTGTTTTTATTACCTCCCAGCGGTCTTCTGGCCAGCCATCATCATAGCCCTTCTTTTCTAAACTATCTATAAATTCATCAAGTTCTTTGTCCAGCTTCTGACATAGTGCTAGCCTTTCCTCATCGGTCATAAGGGCTTTTTTACTTGTTCCTGCTGCGTCACTCATATTTATTAAAATACTTTAAATAATGCGATAAATAAGTAATATTTTAAACTTTAAAACATTGTTTACTTTAATATTATGTCGTTTTTATTCATTTAGGACAATTCATATTTGTAAACTACGAATTAATTATTAAAAATATATTAAATTATTTACTCAACACTAGGTGCTTTGACCATGTGTATTTGACATTAGAATTTTGACAACTGTCATTTTTTCGGAAAAATATAGTTAATAAAGCCTAATTTTGTAAATCGCATTGTAGTATAATAAATCTCTGAAGATAAATTAGTTGTTCGTCTAGATATTTTGAAGTAAAACTTCTTTGCACACATTTGACTTGGGGGGTAACCTAGTTAATGCGTGACGAGAGCGTTACGAAAAGTGTGTCCGGGTAAAGCAAACGGAAGTTGAAAGGGAGATATGAGTTTGTGAAGATAGAAAGAGAGAGAGTTATGTTTCGCATCTTACTGTAGGAGCTATTGAAGTTTTACTTCAGTCGTGTTGTCTACAGGAAACTTGTTTTTTTTCTGTTTGTAAGTGACGAATGCTGATTGCTAATATTAATTATTAAAAAATCTAAACATGCAGTTTATTTTTTGAGTCCTCTATCATAAGGACCTGTTTCACCATGACTACATTCCACTTACATGGCCCACAACGTCATCGACCACGACCGCTGATATTGCCGTTCCACTAAAATTAAAACGCCGCGAGCGTTGTAATCGAATTTTATAAGTTGAACGCATATTTAAGCGCTGTGTGTTCGCAATATGGCGGCATGATAAAAATATGCAACTGTGGGAGTTGTGAGTAAATATTTCGCATGGATTGAAGTAAAAATCAGTTCAACATGGATTCCCGTGAATTTATTACTGTGTTATAGTCGAAACGGATTCGGAAAGTTCATCAAGTTTTGATGATATTCACAATTTGACATTGACAGTCTGTTGTTTTTTCAAAGTCCCAGCACGTTTTGATGAAAGCCAACTCTGACCCTACTTACATTTTGTGGGCGAAGTGGGCGCGATGTGGTCGTGAACAGTAACGTCAATGATATATATAGGTATATGACGTTGAGGGATCGCTCGCGACGACCATGGGTGGAACGAGAAAGCAGCGTGACCAGATTTAGTAGATTTCTACTTTTTTGGTAGATTTTGAGGTACCAATAACAGTATCTAGTAGTTTAAAATTATTTGGTATAATTTTGGTAGAATTCACGTTTTTCAACTATTCTGGTCCTTTTTTTCTTTCATATTGCAAACCTCTCGAAAAAATGCGAAGTATTCCCCTTTTCATCGAATGGATTATAACTATCTCTTTCTAATAGTAATAGGGTATTCCACTGTGTTTAAAAAAGTACTTCAAAATGTTGATTTTCCAATAAAAAACAACAAAAAAATATATTTTGGCGAAACAAACACGCTTGCATGCCATAAAATTAAATTACATTTTAAACCTTTTTTATTTCTGCGAAAACACTATCAGCCATTTTGGTGACGTAATATGGTTAGTAACAAAAGTCGTGTATGACGTATGTAAGACCGAACTCGTTGAATGCGTCAAATGTTTATGTAAAATAATGAATTATAATAGCTTTCGTTGGTGTGTAGTGTCTAGCTGTACAAATACTAGCAATAAAAAAAAAAACTATTAAGTCTTAATTTTCTAACATTATGTTTTAAATTAGGTATACCTGACACTTACATAAAAAAAAAAACAGTATAATATAACAAGTGATACTTACAAAGATGTTTTAACATTTCGGAATTCGACCGAATAGAAGTCTGGGTTACATGAAGAAAACTTTGCAATCATCATTGAATCAATTTTTGACAGATTCGTACTATCTACTTTTACAAAACATTTTTTCATTTCAATAAATAAATAGTTACAAATGAAATGCACTAACGAAAGAGCACAACTATTACTCCTTGAAGTTAAAGTTGATAGATAATTATGTACCTAGCTGTTTACAGCACTGACAGAACTTTATATTTGCCCGTATGACGTCATACCATGGCGGATCGTGTTTTATATCCCGTGATATACAGATTAAAATATACGACTTTTAATTTCAATATAATAAAACAATAATGTGCTTTTATGATTCCAAATCAACATATTTAAGTGTATTTCTACATAAATTTTAATTTTTTGCAAATTTTATATTTTATTTTTCACTACCGAAAGTACCCTATTATTCGAGAGGAAAAGCTGTTGGGAGAATCCCACTTGTATTGAAAAAAATTGATTAGTTAGGTTTATCTTTAATTTTTATTCTTTTCGTAACCATTAGTACCGTGAGCCAGTCATGAAAAGTTACCGATTTATCGGTGGAACCCGATTTTGGTGAATAAATACCGATAAAACGATTTTAGGGAGTAAATCTCCCGATTTACTCCATTTTAGCACATGAAACGTAAATTGTACGAGTTTTAAGGTTTGTATCACTTTCATAGGTACTAAGGATTAAATATTATTGTACTTGGAAAGTAGGGGCTTTCCACAGTTATCGATTGCGAGTGAAACACAAAATCAATAAGAAATAGAATAGGTTAAAGATTCTAAAAATAAGGCTTTTAAATCAAATTAGTGTACTCTTTGAATATAATAAAGCGGATTATAGCATTGTGAACATACAGCTATCAAAAATTAATTGGACAGTTGAACTAGAGGATAAAGATATTACCGAGGCTGTTGATACGTTCTATAGTATCGTGAACGATTTAATTGACAGATACATTCCATCTAAATTAGCCACAGAGACTGGGTATCCTGTTTGGTATTCGCGACGGTTGATTAGACTTGTAAATGTGAAATTAAAATGGCATAAAAAATGGAAAACGTATGGAAGGCTTAGTGATTATGAAAGGTTCTCAGAAATTAGAGCACAAACAAAGAAATTAGAAAATTACTGTTACAATTGTTATTTAGAGCGAGTAGAAAAAAATATTAAAATTAATTCAAAAGAATTTAGGTTTTTTATTAAATCTAAGAAAGAACACATTGGTATACCTGATACTATGTATTTGGATCTGCAATCTGGCTCAGGTGGACAAACAATTACCAACATGTTCAGTTGCTTTTTCCAATCTGTATTTGAACCGAATATATCATTCTCGCTCAATACTATGGACTATAACTCTATCATAATCATTGCGTCTTTAGATATATCAGAGAACAAAGTACAATCATACTTAGCTAAATTAGATGTACGCAATAGGAGTGGGCCAGATTCTATTTATCCTATGTTCTTAAAACAATGTAGTAAAACTTTAAGCATACCTTTAACTATTTTATTTAAAAAGTCCTTGAATACGGGCTGTATACCTAAAGAGTGGAAGAAATCTTTGATAACTCCGATTCATAAGGGTCTTGATAGGAGGAATGTAAGAAATTATCGTGGAATCTCTAAATTGTCCTCTATACCAAAGCTTTTCGAAAAAATTGTATATGACATGATATACCCGGTATTAAGACCCTTGTTAATGAGTAACCAGCATGAGTTTATCAATAAGCGATCGACTGAAACTAATCTTTGTGAGTTTTTAGATATTGTACTTAATGCAATAGACTCAGGACACCAAGTTGATGTTATATACACTGATTACGCAAAGGCTTTTGATAAAATTTCACATAGTCTTCTAATAAAAAAACTTGAACATATCGGAATTCATGGGAATTTACTTAGGTGGCTGACATCCTATCTGCGTGATCGGCCACAGACTGTGGCGATTAAGGGTTACACCTCTTCGTTTGTTCCAATTACTTCTGGAGTACCACAGGGCTCACATTTATGACCTCTACTATTTAATGTATTTGTTAATGACATTGATAATTGCTTTTTGAATTCAAATGTAATATTATATGCGGACGATACAAAAAAATTTAAAATTATAAAAAATAAAAAAGATTGTGCTTAATTACATGATGATTTAAATAGACTTGAACAATACTGTAGATTTAATAGCTTGTATTTGAATTTAGAAAAATGTTGTACAATTACATTTTCGAGAAAAAGAGAACATATTTTGTATAATTACTCAATCTCTAATGCCAGTCTAAAAAGAGTTACGGAGGTAAGAGATCTTGGAGTTCAGTTGGATAGCAAGCTCATTTTTGACCAGCATATAGACAAGATAACAACCAATTTGTATAGAATGTTGGGCTTTATATTTAGGCAAGGGATGGTTTTTAAAAATACTCAGACCTTAATTCTCCTGTATAATGCATATGTTAGATCAAATTTGGAATACGCATCTACCGTTTGGAATCCTCGATATAAGAAATACATAGACATAATTGAAGGAATACAAAATAAATTCGTTAAAAGGTTGAAAGTCAAATTTGGATCTGATTGTTTTTCTAAGTTTACTTCCCTTGAAAATCGTAGAGAATACAGAGATCAGCTTTTTCTCTACAAATTGATTAATGGTTTGGTAGACTCTCAGTACCTACTTAGTAGGGTATCGTTTAGGTGCCCCAGTTATTGCACAAGATCCCGAGCAACTTTCTCCCCCTCTGTCACTCGGACAAGGTATTGTGGCAACTCATTTCTCGCAAGGTCATGTAAAGTCTATGACGACCGGTATAATGACATCGACTTGTTCAGCAGTGGGATCAGAAAGAAAGAAAGAAAGAAAGAAAGAAAAATATTTTATTGTTCACAATAAAAATATCCAAAAAAAAAATAATACAAATACAGTTTCATAGATATTACGAACAATACAGGCAGCCACTCAGCATTTGTCACACCATTGGAAACAATGGTGAGACGCTGATTTTCAGTGACTCCTCATTGTCACTCACTTGGAGCGACATCACTGACAGCACTCAACCAATAACACACTCACACAATTATAGCTCACTTGAACCACCCACTTAACCGACACCAACATACACCACAAGTACACTGCACATATCAGAAAAACATAAACATCCGTAACCGCCATACACCACCTACACCCACAAAAAGAGAGCAGCACATCCACACTGACAATATATATACATAGCATACACATACACATATACACTTACATATACACACACACATATACACATACATATGCATATACATACACTTAACGAATATTTTGACAGAATCTATCATATTATTACAGTATTTATCATATTATTATATTCCGCGCCGAGGATGGAGAAGAATAAACAAGACAAATTAACATTTAACTAAAACGAAAGATCTAAAGATCTAAGACTGGCTGCAAAACTCTGCTACTAACAGTAACTTATATTTCCTCTTAAAACTAGTGACCGTTAACGCTTCTAGTAATGGAGGAGGTAGGTTATTCCAGCACTTACTTGCGCTGTACTTGAAACTCCCCCTAAAAGCAGCGGTGTGAAATCTAGGCAGACAGAGCTTACGTAGGTGTGACCTGGTTCTATGTTGTGTGTTTCCCTCTCCTATCCACGATAGTTTGTTGAAGAGATATAACGGATACTTATACTTGATCACATCGAATAATAAGCAAGCAAGGTGCAGACGCCTACGATTTTCCATATTTAGTATGCGCTCCTTAACAAGATATGGTGTGATATGACTACGAGGTGGTACGTCCCAGCAATATCTAACACAGGCATTTTGTACTCGTTGAACAGCTAATTTGGAACGCTTTAACAACCTAGGGCCATAAACTACATCCGCGTAATTTAATTTAGACAGCACCAATGATTCGCATAACCTAACACGCAACTGTGTACTAAGGTATGGACGGATACGATAGAGCAGCCTTAAACGGTAAAAGCAATTAGCGATAGTAGTGTTAACATGTTTTTCGAAACGAAGGCTTTCATCGAAAATGACCCCTAGATTACGTGCCTCTGTAACGCGTTCGATGGGTTTATCCTTTATACGTACTAAAGGAATATTATGTTCTATTCTTTTGACTTTGGATCAATGAGTACAAATACTTTTTGAAAGGGAAAAGGAAAACTAATCGAAATACGAATTAATGCTTAAAACAGTGTGGTAGTGTTCGATTTGTATAATGTATATTTGTCTTTGTTTTTTTTTAATGTTATACATATATACGTCCTTAAGTACAACTATATTTTATTGCATTGTGTAGTATCTATAATTATATTTATTGTATTGTCTAATTTATTTGTTCATAGTTTTAAGTGGAAACTTTGTTGGCTTGATTATTTTTTTTTTATGTCTCATGAACGAATTATATTCTTTGTGCTGTTTGTTTCCCAATAAAGAGAAAAAAAAAATAAAAAAAATAAACAGCTTTATGACAATGTTACCCATTACCCAACATAAGAAGAAAAATCATAATTCGATCACAATTTAAGAATACCTATATTTCTGTAGATTTTAATTTTAAGTAATAAACATTGATTTATCTAATTTATGGTGTTTTCTTTGTTATTTTATTGTTTTATCGTTATAATCCAGAAAACAACTATGCTTTTTCGTTGTAACACAGCAGCGAAAAATGTAATAGATTTTTAGTAATTTCTCGTTCTCTTTTGGTAGAATTTAGTAGGTTTTATCCTCCACAAGCAGTAGATTCGTTAAATGAAATCTGGTCACACTGCGAGAAAGAGTGGTGCAGTATATAAGTGTATAATCTATGGAGTGGTGTAGTCGTTTGCGATCGCTTAGTGGAATGCACTGTTTGACTTGATTGAGTCAAATTGACGTTTCACTAACTTGAAATATTTGTTGTGGTTAGGTATTTTATTTATTTCTAGCGATCGTGTATAGTAAATGCTGTTTATTCATTGTGTTTTAAAATATACAATATTAAAATGTCTTCGTTTTGATTCAGTATAAAATACTAGTCGTGAAAGTTTTATGTAAGTATAATAACTTTCTGGATAAATCACCGGTGTTTTAAAAACAAACCATGTCGGATGCATGGGAAGAGATTCAAGCCGTTAAGAGCAAGAGAAATAGTTTGAGGGAGAAGTTAGAGAAGCGGAAGAAGGAACGACAGAATATTCTAGGTGCCACATTAGCGAGTGGAGACAAAAGTGAAGGTTTACAAGCTGCAACAAGTAGCTCAAAAGAAAAGTCTATCGGGAGCCCTGCATCAGGAAAAACTGAATGTAAATAGACTTTTAAACGTTTTCTAACTGTAGGAAAAAGCTTGCAATCCATAAACAAAGGCTTTGCACGGGTGCAGTGCTGATACTAAATATAAAAAATAAAATTAATATTTGCAAAGTAAGCGCAAAAAAAAATGTGTTTATTTATGACATCACATTAGAAACCTCTAAAACTATCATTGTTCCACTACTATATTGTGCACTATATTGTGTATAGTAAACATTTAAACCTATGTCTGGAATCACTCTATTTTTTAAAGAAAACTGCATCAAAATCCGTTGCGTACTTTTAAAGATCTAAGCATACAGACAACTGGATGTGACTTTGTTTTATATTATGTAATAATGATTTTAAAAAAACTTATAACAAAATATTCATTTGTTTAACTTAAAATTTTTGTGCACTCTTTAAAATTACACAAGAAAATTACAATACTTACACAAATTACTGTCATAATACTATAATACTAACACAAACTTCACAAAGTGCAAAGGGAGTCATAACCGAGAGTTACTTACACATACTCCCTATTCTATCCCTTTACACCCAAAAAAAGTCAGTCTAGTCAGGAGTCTAAAGAAGCTACGAAAAATGAAAAAAAAATCTCTGAATTTTCAGTTTTCCTGAAAAGGTCCTCACTATCGTGACACTTAGATACAATCTACAAGTCTCACGATAGTGAGTATTCTCTTTTTTATTTAATTTTTTATAAAAATGAACAACGAATTAGTTAATTATCATTATTTATTTGTTCTTAAAAATAATTATGAAACAAAAATCAACAAGTTTGGAAAATAAACAAAATAAGCCTCTAAAAATTTTAAAATCACAGAATTACAATTATATTAACTATTAGGAACAAAAACGAGATCACAAATTATTTAATATAGTAGGAATAGTAAAATGTAATATATTTTGAAAAGACATAACTGGATATTAACTGAGGTACAGGCACAGCAGGAATTTCCTGCTCAAAATATGGAGCAGTCCGACTGGGGTAGTACCTCGACCTTACAGAAGACCACAGCTAAATAATACTGTTTTCAAGCAGTATTGTGTTCCTGTTGGTGAGTAAGGTGACCAGAGCTCCCGGGGGGTGGGATTGGGTCGGCAACGCGCTTGCGATGCTTCTGGTGTTGCAGGCGTCTATAAGCTACGGTAATCGCTTACCATCAGGTGAGCCGTACGCTTGTTTGTCGACCTAGTGGTATAAAAAAAAAATTATGGTTTGAGGTGATAAAATTGAAACAGTTTTGGTTTCGAGAAAGACACAGGTAAATATTTGGAACATTTAATCTTTGATGGGCTATGACATCCCTCCATCATGTATGACCTTGGTGCTTTTATGTCATCAAACACAGCCAGGTTATCATATCAATCATATCTTTTACCCTGTGATGGCCATATCGGTATGTATTGGCTATTAATAGGAGGTGGCTTGTTTTCGTCTCCGCAGCGGTTTTTTTAACGAAAAATTGGTTAAAGTGTCAGCAATAAGAAAATATTTTAAACCTTCTGGTCATGGTTTTTTTTGACGACCTGAGGCAAGGAACATCGGCCACTGAAATGTATCATCTGTTCATCTATGCAATAAAAAGATGGAACTTTTTCCAATTTGTTACAGGTATCCTGAACTCGTTTGATTATCGGTTGCACCTTCCAAAGTTGATTGTTAATCTCAGTTGCAGTTGGCTGATTGTGATCAACTACATGAAGAGCATCGCGTAAAGTAATAAATTGATCGTGAACTATTTTGTCTGCTATAAGTCCAAACCTCATATTAGCTCACCAGTACATCGGCGTTCGTGGGTATGGTAGGCATTCCATGAGAATATGTAGACCAAACACTTTGGCTATTTCTGCTTTTGTAGTTTTGTTTTCTTGGCCAGTCTTACGCTTGCAATAAAAATGAGTACAAAGAGCAATCTCCTCATAAAAACTTTCATCAAAATAATCATCAAGATTTTTAGATGGTGTTTCACTGGGTTTTTGTTCAAATTGCAGTATAGTTATGTGGCTTATCAGTAAAAGGAATATTCTTTCAGGTTCGTTCAGGTCTCTACGACCATGTGGCTGCAGATTTGTCGAGTCACCATAGTACGAGAACGTTCTCTGCGCGATTGCATTATTTACGAGGCATTGCCACTAGAACGCCCTCTGCTTCCAATATGCAGCAAATTAGTACTAGGAGAGAGTGTTCTATTTGGTGTCATTACCGTACTTAGAGGTTCCGGTTCAATTTCAGCGCATGAAACTTCAGAATTGTTGTCCTCGCCAAAGATCAGCGAGAACATGCGGCTCTCCTTCAAGATGTTCTTCTTGAAACTTCAATTTCTGACTCGTTTCCATCGCCAAGGAGTTCCAAAATACGTTCATCAGATATAGGGAGCACTGAAATAAAAAAGACAAGACAACTACTTATCCACAATACTAGTTTTTAATCAATAAATAAAAAACTACGTTGGAATGCATTTTACGAGTCATAACCGAAGAGCCACGACCGTGCTACTTGAAGTATAGTTGCATTTTATTTCTAGCTTATAAAACGAAATAATAACAATAGTGTGTATTTCATTTGATTAATGTTTCAATAGTAAAATAAAATAAAAAGTATTCGCAAAATATGGCAATAAACATCAAAACACGATACTTACACGTGTGGCCGGTCGGATCAAAAAACTCTGCCATATTGTACCTTCGATTGAGACGAACTTCGAAACTATTCTGCGAATCGGGCTACACTACGAGTGAATACACATCTCTCACTCAGATTGTCGTCGGTTGCGTTAGCAAAAATAAATCCGCGCGGTCTTGAATTTTTTTTTTTAAGTACCCGCACTAGCGTATACCTTCGGGTGTAAAGGGCTATACATATACTTTGACTTGTTTGCTTATTCTTTTTACCATTTTAGCATATTATATGTTTAATGTATAAGAAAAGTCATATTATTGAACATAGTTACATAATTTTTAATTTTTAAATATTTTTTAAGCACCGCCGGCTGAAAAACCAAAACCTCCAGTCCCCTCAGCGTCATTGGAAGTACGTTTATTACAAGTGTTATCTGACATGCAGCTACAACTACCTGCCACAGCCAGTGCCCTTCTACCAGGTCTCGGTGACGTCGACACTGGTATTGTTGCAAGTTTATTACAGAAGTTTGCAACGCAGAAGCTTATAACGTGAGTTTTGAATTTAAGTATGCAGTACTATGTGACTACGGTACTAAAGAATATAGCCACCCCCTCTCTTCCCGTGGGTGTCGTAAGAGGCGACTAAGGGATAACACAGTTCCGCTACCACCTTGGAACTTAAAAAGCCGACCGGTGGCGGGATAACCATCCAACTGCTGGCTTTGAAATACACAGGCCGAAGGCGGGCAGCAGCGTCTTCGGTGCGAGAAAGCCAGTACTGTGGTCACCAACCCGCCTGCCCAGCGTGGTGACTATGGGCAAAACACATGAGTTCACGCATTTTTGGCGCGAACTTGTGGAGGCCTATGTCCAGCAGTGGACTGTATAGGCTGTAATAATATGCAGTTTTATTTGCATTTATTGTACTGCTCAATTTCCATACGTCGTAGGATTATGCTTTATGAAATTTCTTCCAAATAAACATAGAATATAGTAAACAATTTTTGTAATTTTAGATCATGATATTCTGATTACTGCAAAATACTTTGCTTTGTGACAGTAGAATAGATGTATTTAATGTGCTAACAATAAGTTATACAATTTACTAATTTAATTTATTATCAACTTCTATGGACTAATTTGACAACTTACATACATGAAGATACCTGCTTATTTATTTATTTTATAAGTATTTCTAGCTGTGTGTGTACGGCAGTAAAGAATATAGCCTCCAGGGGGAGGTGATGATGATGATAAATATTTCCTTTTATCACTTCACTTCAGCCTATCGTAGTCCACTGCTGGACATAGGCCTCTACAAGTTTGCACCAAAATGATATGATTTCCTTTGCCCTATATTAAGTAAATTTTTAAAATATGCCATTATAAAATCATTATATTTCTTTAACATCATTGCCTGTGATATATTTCTATATTCGAAACTAAGTTTAATAAATTTTTTCAACATGTAAATATTGAGAATGTTTTGTTTTGTTTTTTAAATTGTTTTAAAAAGATATCATGATAGGTTTTGTAATATACATGTAAGTGTTAAAATGTTTGTTACAGAATAAAGGAAAGAACAGAAAGCACAACAGATGCGAGTATAGAAGTAGTGAGTGCAGAATCAGTAAGATTGGCCGCTGTGTTAGCTGCTTTAATGGAAGAACAGTCTTCCACAACTAAAAGAAAAGGTACTTTGATACCATTTTATTTAGAAGTATTATTTTAACCTAGTTGACTAGAATATAGTAAACTTTATACCTTCATATATTTTTAACCGACTTCCAAAAAAGGAAGAGGTTCTCAATTCGACTGTATTTTTTTTTATGTTACTTCAGAACTTTTGACTGGGTGGACTGATTTCGACAAAAAAAAATTTTTAATCGAAAGGTGGTGTGTCATTTGGTTGTCACCTAAATTTATTTGAGATCTAACAACCACTTTTCGAGCTATATCTAATAATGCGTTTATACCGCATAACTTTTTACAGGGTATACCGATTTTGATGATTTTTAATTTAATCGAAAGCTGATGTTTATCATGGGGTCACATTTAAATTTCATCGAGATCTGATAACAACTTATTGAGTAATCTTTGATAACGCGTATTATTACTTGACTATTTTTTCGTCTACCTACGTTGTATTACTTGTCGATGTAATTGAAGTCGGATTTTTTTTCGTTTGCGAGCAAATACAATTATTTATGAATATATAGATTTTCTTTTTAAAAACCTTATTCTGGCAATTACGCTTCAACCTGTAATATCCCACTGTTGGGCATAGGCCTTTTTCCCCATGTAGGAGAAGGATCAGAACTTAATAATCCACCACACTGCTCCGATTCGGGTTGGCAAATATATTCCCTACTATGAGTAACGATCGCTATCAGGTGTACATGATAACAACCGGGACCGACGGCTTAACGTGCACTCCGAGGCACGGTGGGGAGACCCACAAAGACTGCACAAACACCCAGACCACGGCAAACACCTGTATGACCAATACAAATGTTTGTCATGTGCGGGGATCGAACCCACAACCACCAGCGCAACAGTCACCAACCAGTGCTGTGACCGATGCGCCAACGCGGCGTCATTCTGGCAATAACAAAAAAAAAAAATATTTTATCCAATTTGGTAAGTTACTTCGAAGTTATGTGCAAATTAACGTTTTGGCGCTTATTGGCATTTATTTATATAGATAGTTTATAATTCTGTTGTGTGAATAGGTAGTTGTGTACCTCGAAATAAATTAATTTTT
Organism: Melitaea cinxia; assembly: GCF_905220565.1. NCBI lineage: Eukaryota > Metazoa > Arthropoda > Insecta > Lepidoptera > Nymphalidae > Melitaea > Melitaea cinxia. The sequence goes on along the minus strand of NC_059417.1, from coordinate 5,387,852 downwards.
GTTAATAAATGTTGTTTTATAAACAAAATAATATTTCAACTTTATAAATATATTTATTTGAAAAATGCTTTTCTAAATGGTATATATGTAATGTTTACTTTTTATAGTGTTAACTTTTTCCAGCTTTATGATGTTTTATGAAATTTATACAAAATTTTAGGTGACAACATTACAGAAGAAGGTTCAAATCAAAAAGCTTCAAAATTAAACACAGAAGAGAAGAAAGCAGGAAAAGATGATACAGATATAATGGTACACATTTTTATTTGTTTTAAAAACATTTAAAAAAAAAAGAAAAAAATTATAAAAGTTTTTATAGCATTTTTTTTTTCTTAAATGTATATTGTTTAAAATTAACATATCTCTTAAATCTTACCATGATGTACAAAATATCGCTAACCAGAATTCATCAATTATGGAAGTAAAATAATATAATTGATAATAACTCTTTCAGTCTTTGTTGGCAATGCCTTCAAGTAGAGAGAAGGCTGTCAAAAGAGTGGGTGAAGAAATAATGGACTTACTCAGTAAACCTACTGCTAAAGAAAAATCACTTGCTGACAAGTTTAAGAGTCAGGGGGGTGAGAAATAGTTGTGTTTATAATTTTATCATTATTTAACTAAGTCAACAAACAAGCTTATGGGCCACCAGATGGTAACACCAGAAGCATTGCACGCGTGTTGCCGACCCTAAACCTCCCAACAGCTCCGGTCACAGGAACGCAACACCGCTTAAAACGATTATTACTTAGCTGTCAACTTCTGTAAGGTCAAGGTACTTTCCCAGTGTGGCTGCTGTAGATTTTGATCAGGATATTTCCTGCTGTGTCCTAACTCAGCTAATCAACTCAGCCTTATACTCACTTTTAAATATAATACTAGTGACGAAGGCATACGCAGCCGAGACGTGGACACTGGCGAAGGGATTGGTCCACAAGTTTAGGGTCGCTCAACGTGCAATGGAACGGGCTATGTTTGTGGTCTCTCTCAAAGATAGGATTAGAAATGAGACTATCCGCGACAGAACGAAAGTAAACGACATAGCCTACAGAATTAGCAAGTTGAAGTGGCAGTGGGCTGGTCGTCTGTGTCACAGGACCGATGGCCGTTGGAGTAGACGGGTCCTAGAGTGAAGACCGCGTCTCGGCAAACGCAGTGTGGGACGTCCTCCGGCCCGTTGGACCGACGATCTACGTAAGATTGCCGGTGTCGGCTGGACGAGGATTGCGGAAGACCGGGATGTCTGGCGCGAACTTGGGGAGGCCTATGTCCAGCAGTGGACTGCGATAGGCTGAAGTGAGTGAGTGAGTGAGTGACGAAGGCATGATTTAAAAGTGTAGCGACATATATCGCGCGGCACACAAACTAGAGAAAACTGACGTATCCTACATCGCGCTATCAAAGTTATCAAAGTGATTGAGTATATATACAAGATCCCGACAACAACCGTCGGGGCGTTAGCCCGCCAGACATAACACCCGTCTGGTCGGAGGATCCTCCCTTTGCGATGGCGGACGAGGAACTGAACACTATGTTCCTCATACACCACCAAAAAAGCCAATGAAAGAAAGGTAGCCGTGAAGCGGTAACAGTGACGGCGCGCGCCAGGTGCGCAGGTGATGGAGTTCTGCGCGCACGGCACGCGCGGCGAGTGCTCGCGGCGCGGGCCGGCGCGCGCCTGCCGCAAGCTGCACTTCCGCAAGATCATCCAGGCGCACACGGACGAGGCGCTGGGCGACTGCTCCTTCCTCAACACCTGCTTCCACATGGACAGCTGCAAGTGGGTGCCGATGCCGTTTCCTTCTTCTCATATAAACTTTTGCAATTTGTACCATTTTATTTTTGTGTTACCCACACGTTAGGGATTCTAAACATTTTTTTTTTATATCATATAAAACATCGACCGTTCCAGCGGGGATCATACCTGCATCTCCTCAGCCGACATCTGAGTTCTTTGCAGGAACCCGTAACTATTCAAAGCTTCATATTACAATGAAAATCTTCTAAAAAAATCTCACTATAGACGGCGCCACGGTTCTCTTAAACCGAATAGAAAAATCATCATATCAAAAATTTCGATCTAACGGGTACATCGTTCCATAGCTTAATTGGCTCACGGTCAGTCGGAGATGGGTTATAGAGTCGGAGATAGGTTCGATCCCCGCTAGAACGGTTGATTTTTTATATGTTATTAAAAAAATAAAGTTTGCAAACAAGTATATTTTCCGTCTGATCCACGATAAGCGAATACCGTAAATTTTGGACAGCTGCACCACCAGGAACAGTACCGACACTAAACCCTGGAGCTCTGTCGTTACCGACCTTATCTTTGATTCTCCCCAGGAGCTCCGACAACCTTACTCTCCCCGCAGCGACGCAACACTATTTGAGAACAGTATTACGAGTATGTAGCTGAGATCTTCCGTTGGGTACTTACCTATCCAGTCAGTCATCTTAAAATTTTGAGCAAAATATTTCCTGCTATGTCCTATCATTATATAATGATGTGATAATAAACCATACTTTTTGGAGTAAACGCGAGTTACGCTACTGTGTATACAGTATAACATTTATTTTTAAAAACAATTCTATAACTTTGCTTACAAAATTATTACAAAACAGAATAATATAATTTTATATTTTATTACTATTTTGTCTGCTTATTTTATAGTTATTACCCGACTGCCAAGGAAGGGTTATGTTTTTCACGCGTATCTTGTATGTATGTATGTATATTTGTATGTAATATTCTTTACTACCTCATATTTCCAGAACCACTGAACGGATTTACATAATTGAGGTATCGTTAGGTTTGTCTTAGCTGCCCAAGTGTTCTTAGATAGGTGACATTAAAAAAAAATCAATCATGGCGGCTGCGCGAAGCCATTGTAGTTAATGAAAAAAAAAAATTACAAGTTTTTTTTCATTACAAATTTTTATGAAATTGAAGGTTAAGTCAAATCATTCTCTCTTTGTGCATGTCTCCGACTGCATGTTATGTACGACGTTGCATAAAGTTTCGAAGGACTACCGTATTAATATATTTTAAATGTACAGCACAAAATGTTTGATATTGTTTCTATTTATTTCGCTGACTTTGTGTGCATATTGAATTTTTATCTTGTTCCAGCTTTTTCAGTTGATTTTCTATTAGTTATTCTTCACGCAGGCGGGTTTTTTGTTTATTTTTAATTATTATTTTTCAAAACGTGATTAGTAAGACTGGCATTTAAATTCTATAAAACTGTCAGTATTGCCAGCTAATAATGTTTGTGTGCTGTTCCGTGCCAGTATTTAAATTTTATATCACAATTTCAGATACGTTCATTATGAAGTGGATAACGCAGATCCAAACGTTACCGCGAACAAAACGACCACAGAACCCGCAGCTAAAGCTGGTCATAACGGTATGTACACTACTTAGTCATTTTTAAAACTAAGCAAAAGTAACACAAAAAGTAATAATAAAATAAGTTTTACGTTGATGTCGAACAGTCAGTCGTTATTGTTACACACAAATTTGTTCCCCCTACTTATTTTAATACCTCGATCTTATAATTTTCAAAATAAAGCAACAATTTGCCTAAACTCTTTCTACCTGATAACTTTTAATCCTGTATATTGCAATAATTGAGATTCTTAATCATAAATAACATTTTTTTTCCGTTTCAGGTACAAATATAGTACCAAAACCAGATGGGGTATTAACCCTGACGCCGCCGCAGTGGATACAGTGTGACCTCAGGTATCTCGACATGACCTTTTTAGGTAAGCTAAAAGTAGAATGAAGTACTTATTATCTTTTTTTAATTATTTTTTTAAGCTTACAATATTTTTGGTTTATATACATACCTATGTCGCTTTGCTCAAGTAAAAAGTAGTAGACTTTGTTTAGTGTTTTTTTTTTTAATTTTAACGATTGAAGAGTGTAAAAACTTCTATTACTTTAGCCAAGTACAACAAGCTATCATGGACAATAGCGTTTTTGGTTATGATTAGCATACAGAAAGTAAATTTTTTGTTGTTGAAGGTAAATTTGCAGTGATAATGGCGGACCCACCATGGGATATTCACATGGAGCTACCATATGGTACTATGTCTGATGATGAGATGAGATGTCTCGGAGTACCGCAACTACAGGATAGTGGCCTCATATTCCTCTGGGTCACTGGCAGGTAATAACAAATATTTTTAAAGAGGGGAACAACACAGGTCAATATCATGTAAGTAAAAAGGGGATCGGTAAAAAGAGGGGGAGAGAAGATGTCTGTACACTAGACGTTAGGGAATGTTTAAATTTTAGTTATTCTTATGTTTTAAGATAGTTTTTATGAAATTGATTCAATTTCACTGGTGACTTTCTTTGCTTCAAATTCTTATTGGACATAAGAGTTTTCTTTTGTCATCATCAAAAATCACTATCTGTCTGTTATTTATTTTATATAATTATGATTGTGAAATAAGAGGACATCTATTAATTATGTGAGCTCAAAATGGCGGAGGGGTCCAATGAAATCTCACCAAATCTCATTTAAAACGAGGGGGGATGATTGAAAATCTCACCTCAACTTCAAAAAATATAAAATATTACACGAAAAAGTACACGAGCCTCCATGGATTGAGTAAAAATTTAAAAAAGCGTTGTTTTTTTTCTGATTTTTCTTTGAATTTTATTTTATTTAAATGAACTTTAGTATAGCTAAACGGCTTATTATTTTCCTGAATAATAAAAATAAATTTAGTCTAAAATATTTTAGCGTCAATTTAACGTAAGGGGACAGAGGGTTCAAGCAAAACACACTAAATCATACCTGGGCTTTGCGGTCTACACTGATCGAAAATAGCTCACGTAATTAATGGATGCCCCCTGAATGAATAAATAAATTAAAAATATATATATTATACTCAATTTATTTAACCGAAAGCTGTCATAAGTATGTTGAGTTAAAAGGGGTATGTTTGCCTCCTTTAAATAAAATCTATTAGGGCCTGTTTCACCCGTTGTACATAACGCTATTTGACAGACGGCAGTATCTGACAGCAAAAAAATGTTGATTAATTTATTAATCTTAAAGTCGCAGTTTACTAATTTAGAAGAAACAGGTCCTATTGACCTATTCTACCTCCCGTTGTCATAGTCTATTTTTATCGTCGTCCGTTAAATAGTGTTAACCACAGCTGGTGAAACATTCCCTTAATAAATTATGTTTTAGATATTTACTTTAAGAGCAAACAGTATAACAGACCGTAAATATAATACCACAGGCCTTGTATTCAAAAAACTTGAAAGTTAAAGCAACTATCCGCCTAACCTAACCTATAACTTTTAATTAACTTTAATTGTTTAAATAAACAATTTTATAATGTTAAAAGCCCATTATTAAGGAGGATTAGGAGTAAACTCCAATCTGTAACGGTTCTAGGGCGATGGAGCTAGGTCGGGAGTGTCTCAAGCTGTGGGGCTATGAAAGGGTGGATGAGTTAATCTGGGTGAAGACCAACCAACTACAGAGAATTATACGCACTGGGCGGACGGGGCACTGGCTTAATCATGGCAAGGAACACTGTTTGGTTGGTTATTAATTTTATTTACATAACTAAGGTAGGAAATATTCTGCTCAAAATCTGGAACAGCCTATTTCAAAACAATATTTGTTTTTAATTTTATGTGAATAAAAAAGCGTTAATATAGTAAAAAAGGTACGATGGCAATAAGTTATATATTTTTGAATACCTTTGAGCAAATTCTGTTTTCCTGACATTTAAAACAAAATATAACAAATATTTTTTTTTTTACTTTATTCTATTTTTAGGTGGGTATGAAAGGAAATCCAGAAAACTTGAACAGAGGCCTAGACTGTGACGTCATCGTGGCCGAAGTACGCGCCACGTCGCACAAACCCGACGAAATATATGGCATTATAGGTATAAATCTATAAATTAAGATTATATAATAAACTACCGGACCCGGCAGACGTGACACCTACCGGGTCCAATTGTACTTTCAAACTGTCTATGAACTCATTGAGATGTACACATTAAATGTCAATCAAATCGGTCCAGCCATTTAGGAGAAATTAGGTGACAAAAAATATACAGTAGAATTATGTATATTAAGATATAACATATGTTTTTTCTGTTTCCAGAGAGGCTAAGTCCGGGTACAAGAAAAATAGAACTATTCGGTAGACCACATAACGTTCAACCTAACTGGTAAATACGTATAATCAAAATATAATAAGATAAAATTGTCAACTCAATTAGTTTTAGAATTTTGTATGTCTTTTGATTCACGCACTTACACCAAATACATTTCACTGATAAATCATACACTTACACTTCAGCCTATCGTAGTCCACTGCTGGACATAGGCCTCCACAAGTTGACGCCAAAAAGAACGTGAACTCATGTGTGTTGCCCATAGTCACCACGCTGGGCAGGCGGGTTTTTGACCGCAGGGCTGGCTTTGTCGCACCGAAGACGCTGCTGCCCGTCTTCGGCCTGTGTACTTCAAAGCCAGTAGATGGATTTATCTCTCCATCGGTCGGCTTTTTAAGTTCCAAGGTAGTAGTGGAACTGTGTTATCCCTTAGTCGCCTCTTACGACACCCACGGGAAGAGAGGGGGCGGCTATATTCTTCGATGCCGTAACCACACAGCATATAGATAAATCATAGCTATATATAATTAATAAATATCTAAGAAAAAAATAATAACAATAAAAGTAGGTAATTTAAAATACACAACTGTAATTAATGTAAATAATTAAAGTTTAAATACGTTTCCAGGATAACTCTAGGAAATCAAGTGGACGGAGTTAGACTAGTTGATCCAGACTTAATAGCAGCTTTTAAGAAGAGATACCCTGATGGTAACTGTATGGCCCCACCCACGCCTGACCCTGGACTGCCTTAGACGTATAATAAACCTCACCGTGTTTTTTAGACTATAAGCCCCATACATTGGACAAATATATTTTAAAGCTACTTTTTAAACTTCTACTTTGGATTATAATTTAAAAAAGGTATTTTTTATATAAAATAAAAAATAAATAGAAGCAGTGACTTAGACACAAAATAGTCTTACAACTTATGATCGCTAATGATATGTATTCTATCAAAAACTAATCGGCAACATTTCTTCGAAATTGTACCGTATAGACCGATAGTAATTTAAAAGTTTTGCAAGTAGGTACATATTGTATTAGAATGAATTTTAAGAAATGTAAATAAATATATTTTTAAATAAAATCAATTTCATTAAATTCTATTTCATTTGTCGCTTCCTCTATGGTCGCTTGCAAGAAAAATTCATAGATAATCATAATTATTCATATAATTTTTTACATAAAATTTTATAAAAGAAAAATAAAAAATAGGTTGTAGTAGTATAAGTAAATGTTAATAAAATGGCGGGTATGGAGATTTTCTGCCTTTAGGCGAAGTCGGACGAGGAGTATTCTGGAAACCTTTTAATATACTCGTAACAGTCTTCTCTCTGAAATAACAATGTAATTCGTCTTAATAAACATACCCCCCCCCCCCCGTTTTGCGTGTGTTTCCTCGACGTTTCATTACCAGTTTTGTTTGTCATTTGATATCCGTTAAATTAGTGGACATTTAAATTTACTGCCTAGCGACTGTGAGTCGTACCTTGGCGTTGTGTAGTCTAAATTACTTCTAGATGATGTAACAGTCTTTTTAACCGAATTCCAAAAAAGGAGGAGGTTCTCAATTCGACTGTATTTTTTTTGGAAAAGTATGTTACATCAGAACTTTTGACAGGGTGGACCACCGATTTCGACAATTTTTTTTTTTTTATCGAAAGGTGGTGTGTGTCAATTGGTCCCATTTAAATTTATTTGAGATCTAACAACTACTTTTCGAGTTATATCTAATAATGCGTTTTTACTTGACGCTTTTTTCGTCGACCTACGTTATATTATACCGGATAACTTTTTACTGGATGTACCGATTTTGATAATTCTTTTTTTGATGGGAAGGAGATATCCCTAGTTTGGTACCATGATAAGGAAACCAGGATCTGATGATAGAATCCTAGAGAAATCGAGGGAAACTCGAAAATCCGCAATTACTTTTTACTAGGTGTACCGATTTTGATAAATTTTAATTTTATCGAAAGCTGATGTTAATCATGTGGTCACATTGAAATTTTATCGAGATCTAATAACTACTTTTTGAGTAATCTTTCATAACGCGTAGTTACTTGACTATTTTTTCGTCGATCTACGCTGTATCATTTGTCGATGTAATTGAAGTCGGTTTTTTTTTTTCGTTTGCGAGCACACACAATTATTTTCTGAATTGTCCTCACAAACGAATCTTGCAAAAAGTAAAGTTTCTTTAAACACATAAATTAATTATCTCTGTAGTTAAATGTTTAATTTATATAAGTATGCGACTCCAATTAAATATAACTGTATTTGCTCGAACTGAACTATGCGACCGCAAAAAGGGTTGGTTAGGAAATCTTTAATACCTTCAAAAGTACCTGACTTAGTTTTATGAAATAAAAACTAAATTAAAGAATATTTTGATGTGCTTGAATGGAATTAAAAAAAAGGTTTATGATTTTTAATGTAAAGTGAATAAAATAATGCGTATTTTTTTTTTTCAGTTTTTTTGTAAATGTAGATTGGTTACAGATGTGCCGTTTGCACGCATTTTAGTCCTTTGTGTTGTGATGGTGCGGAATATTCAACCATTCGTCTACTATTAAAGCTTCTTTCATTTCACGTAGCGTGATTGGCGACGGATTCCGCTGACGGTCGTCCCATTTCGTCACATGCATACTCTAGGTTTAAGTGGGGGTTGCTGAGTGGCTGGCTGTGCTGGAGAGATTTCTTGAAAATAGGCAAGCACTGTTATTTCATAAAACTATGTCAGGTACTTTAAGATATTGAAGATTTCCTAACCGACGCTTTTTGTTTGCTGTCTAGTGTAGTTAAAGATAGTTAACAGACCTCTGCTCTTGATTTACTCCTTTCGCTCCAGCGGTACAAGACCTAGAGTTTACATGACGCACACTGGACTTCTGAACCGTGCTGTAGAAATTCTTTGAATCGATCATTTATTACTTAAGGGAAATAAAAGAAAACTACTTAGTGATTGCCCATAAAACACGTTCGCATATAAGGGGTAGTTTGGCTTAGTGTGACGAAATGTAACAATGACGAAGGGAATATGATGTTCGGAGTTTTTTGAAGTAAAACTTCTTTGCGCACGATTGACTTGGGGATTCAGCTGGTGAATTCGTGACGAGAGTGATACAAAACGGGTGAGACGAACGGAGCAAGTGAGAGGTGCGAGCACACATTTTCTTTTTCTCTTACTCTCACAGTCAAGTAAGTTTCGTATATCTAAGACACAGTGCAGGCCTATTGCTAAAGAAGTTTTACTTCAGTCGTGTGGTCTAAAGCACCCCCCCCCCCGAGTTCAAACTGTTTTGACTAACGTAATGTTGTTTTGTGTAAAGTCAATAAATAATAAGTATTCAAGTCAATGAATAATAAGTGTCAACAATATAATAAGTATTAAAAACTATTTATTAACTATGTAATATAAGTATTATAAAGTAATAAGTATTAAACATTACCTAGCTTTATCATTTGATTTATTGCCATGTCTTTCTAAAGTTATATTTTCCCGCAGTCTTCTTTGAAACTGAAAATAAAATACATAGATACTATATTTTATCAAAAATAATTTGGAAAACAAAATATAACAGAAACATAAATCTAAAATTAATATTCATTTTTGCGGATGCACTTAACAGGAAAGGGTACCGGCTCTTTCTCCATACAAACGTAGTCGACTGTTTCATCCCTGGATAATGATATGACTAGATAGAATATTTTAAAATATTTTTGAAACATAAAACCTTTAACTGCCATGGACAGCCCCATGTTTTGGTTTTTTACATATTCTTATTATCATAGGGAGTAGGAATCTTCAAAAACTAGTAATAGGCATAGCTGAAGGTTTTTTTAGTTACATAAAAAATGGCATGTTTTGGGGAGAAAATAGTGGACTAAGAAATGCTGTTTCTGTCAATAATTTTCTAACTAAAACGGTCTCAGCTGCAGTTATCCCTTTCTCTCGGGGGCTTCTTCTCGGGGCGCAGCAGCGGCATAGATACAGCGAGACAGGAACATTTTATTCAAATACCTATTTTTCAACTCTCTCAGGTACCCTTTCCTCTTAACTAGCGTTAATGTAGGTACTTACACAGGATCCTCGATTTTGTTCTCCAACCCTAGATATAAAAGATTTTTTTTTCTCATATTATACGTATGTGCTACATAGATTTTATTCATAAAAACTTGTTGCTGAATTAGGTAAGTACACAATTATAACTGTAAAATTTTAAGTTTTACATGTAAATAAAATGTAAACACAATTTTGATAAGAGGTGTGTTGTACTCATTAAGAAACCCGTAACATCCCACTGTTGGGCATAGGCCTCTTTCTCCATGTAGGATCGGAGCTTAATCACCACGCCGCTCCAATGTTGGTTGGCAATTGGCAGATATATTTCTTACTATGAGTAACGATCGCTATCAGGTGTATATGATAACAACTGGACCGACAGCTTAACGCGATCTCCGAGGCACGGTGGGTAGACAAAGACAGACATCCAAACCAGAAAGAAATATTTGTATAAATACAAATATTCATCCCGAGCGGGAATCGGCAATCGAAACCGTAAACCGACGCTGCTTAGGCGCCTACACGGCACACGCACCACTACACCAAGGCGTTTGTTGCTAAAAAATATATAGATATACCCTTCTTTCTATTTCACCTTAATACTGTTGAGCATGTCTCCTTGAGTCGCAAGTGGTCTGTCATCCGAGCGAACAGAGGGCGCTTTTCGCTCTACAGGCGCATCACGCTGAGCGCCCAACGATGCGGCTCCGATAGAACCGTTACGAGGAACCGATACTATTAATACATTTTTATTCCTTAACAACACTTAATATTAAAATGAAATTAAAATAAGAATTTATAATTATAGACGTAGTATAAGTAAAGGTCTTACTCAATATTCTATCTCTGAGTTTGCTTACTAGACATATAATTTTTACGTAAGCTCCATAAGTTGTGTCAAAAATCTATCGCTAGTAAGCAAAACCAGGGATAGATAGATTATTGAAAACGGTCATTATTGATTGATAATTACATCAGTATTACTGAAGAAAGCATTATTGTAATTACATCATAATTACTGAAGAAAATTTTAATAATTTCGCGGTTTCGCCGTTCGCGGTTAGAGGAATGCCGTGGTAGAGGGATCATCATTCAGATGATATTTTTCAAAAATAATCTCGTTATTACTTTACAATTCCTTAGTTTTATATTTACTATACCTTTTGTATTTTTTTTTAAATATGCACGTTCTTTGCACCACCTGTACATAAGCCATTATAAACTATTCTATTATTCAAATTATATTTCTGTTAGACTTAATAGGTATATTTAATTCCTCTTAAATGTCTACATACACTAAACGATATTTTTACAATGCTCCTGAATAATGTATTTTAAGTATTGGTGTATTTTATGTAGTAAATTTCAAGGGTATCTATTAGAACTCTATGATTTAAAAGGTACCTTAGAAATCATTTAATTGCAAGCAATTTTTTGTTTATTTTTTTTAAATTTAATTCTGTAAAAAAGTAAGGACTGTTTTTTTTTTAAGAAAACCATATAGATTTAACATTAAAAGCCATGTGGCAACAATTTTTATTTATTTATTACTACATCTAAGTTACATTATCAAATACATAAAGTATGTCTTGCCTATCTAAATAACAAAGGAAATTAAAATTATGCTCTGCAATTTCTACTTTTATTTAACTCATCTTCTGAGGCTAGTAAAAATTTAAATCAAACAAATATGTTACAATTCATATCCCGTCTATATAAAAATATTATAAATATAATTCCTAAGTAACAACAAAATTTCGGTAACAAAAGACTGAGGTAAGTCATTAATTAGCTATCGTTGAATTAACTCGATATATTCTTAATTTGCTCTTGTTTGTTTTCTTTGGAACTCTTTTTATCTTCAATTCCTTTTACTTTAGGTTTATATAGTTGTTCCCTTAACTTACTTGGTCCAGCGTACAATGCGGGAGCTTCTTTTGTAGCTGGAACATAAATTTCATATGTTTTGAAATATTTTAGAATATTTTCTACATCTTCCTCTTTCATTTTATACTCGTATGCTATCTTAGACACCGTAACTTCGTCGGGATTGACTTGATGAGCTGAAATGAAATCTATTGCATGTCTTAAGGTTGTTTTTCCATAAGGAACTTTCGTTGGTTCCATTAAACCAAAGTCGAAATCGGGAACCGCATCGCGATTTTGGGGCAACGGTCGGTCAGGTCTTTGTTCTTTCTTCTCCCTTGTCACATCGTCTTCTGGTCTTCCGTGAGAAGTTACATAAACGTCTTTCAAACGTAGGTCTAGTTCTGGATCTTTTCTATCGAGTTTTGAGTCAATTTCCGGGTCGAGCTCTTGAACCCTTTTCAATTCTTCGATTGTCGAAGGATATCTCGGCGCCACTTCTGGTTTTTCTTTAGATATAACCCGGTGAGCCCGGTTTTCTATGTTGAAAGATTTTAGAGGACGTAAAGCTCTAGACACTAAAGCACCCATCTCAGGTGGCGTTAGTTAGTTATTGGTTAAGTTATATTCTGGTATTTTTATTCAAATAACATCATTTAACAAGTATTGCGAAAATAAACACAAATACTTTACATCGTTTGAGGTTATTATTACGAATATGTCATTCATATGTCATTCTTCGATTGACATACTGACATCTGTCGCATGACATTTGGCAATAAAAAGTTCTTGACATAAAATAATAATCAAATCTTAAGGGGCCTACTCAAAGCACTGCCTGCAGGGCCTGCTTGCAGCTACTGCCGCAGAGGATGTTGCTCCACAAAGCACTGCAAATCATTTACGCGGCATACGTTGTCGTGTTCACTTGTGTTCTCTTTGTCCTTGTCTAAATTCGTCAAATTTTATAAATGGCTCCTACATTATTCAAACACCAAAAAATAGCATTGGGTTTGACTGTATTGACTACTTGTAGCGTTCAAAAGAAAAAAAGGAAGCACTGGTGTAAAAAATGGTTACTACTGCGTAAGACATTGAGTCACGCCAATTTATTGAAAGAATTAGAACCTCATGACTATAAGAACTATCTTAGAATAGATGAATCAGTCTTTTAAGATTTATTGCAAATGGTGACACCACTAATTGAAAAAAAAAAAGTATTTTGATGAGAGATACTGTAAGCGCAAGAGAAAGATTAATTGTTACTTTAAGATTCCTTGCTACTGGGCCAGTTATGAAGACTTGAAATTTAGATCAATGACCTCTCCACAGTAACTATGTAAGAAAAACCACAGATCAAATAGAGTAGACAAACGTCGGAATGTACAGACGTATACAAAATGGTGGTCTAAATCGGCCCGACCGAGCTACACATGTCCCTGATTGCAGTTTACGGAGTGGGGAGATCGTGTGTCGGGCTGGCAGAACGACACTGCGGCCCTGCGACAGGGTGAACAATTAAAATATCGGCCCTGCATGCATACATACAATACGATCGGCAGTGGCACTGCAAGCAGGGCCCTGCAGGCAGTGCTTTGAGTAGGCCCCTTTATACGGAGCCAACAAACCAGCAACCACAGAGTATAGTAATACTTACAGAAACCAGCAACAAATAGAGAAGAAAACAGAAATAATTTATAACTCTACTAGCTGTGCCCGCGACTTCATCCGCGTGAAATTTAAGAAAAAAGCTATTGTTGTTGTTCGAAAAAATAAATAAATTTTTGAAATAAAAGTAGCCTATATTACTATATTTCATTCTGAATATTATGGCCAAGATAATGAGTTGGGCATGACTTGGATTTTTGAATAAGGGCAATGTGTTGGCAAGCACACTATGAAATTAGAGGTATAATCAACCAGTTTTAAAAATTTACCATTATCAGAATCGTAAAGTTTTTCAGATCTTCCCTGCCGTACTGGCCCACACTTCATCAAAAATATCCTCTGTTTATCAGATAAGACCTGTGGCCATAACGCGAGATCGTTCAATAAATCTTTTCGAAGTATATTCTTCGGAGACGCTTCGGCACAAGGAGGTTTTGCGTCTTCTTCAACTACCAACGACAAAGACAGCAGCGGCAGTGGCGTTGACGAGACGAGTTCTGCTGTAGAACTATCTTGGTTTTCATATGTCTGTATCTCCAGGTATTCGCCGGAAGTGTTCATCAAAAATATCCTCTGTTTATCAGATAAGACCTGTGGCCATAACGCGAGATCGTTCAATAAATCTTTTCGAAGTATATTCTTCGGAGACGCTTCGGCACAAGGAGGTTTTGCGTCTTCTTCAACTACCAACGACAAAGACAGCAGCGGCAGTGGCGTTGACGAGACGAGTTCTGCTGTAGAACTATCTTGGTTTTCATATGTCTGTATCTCCAGGTATTCGCCGGAAGATGGACCGGGTCGAACAATAAACCTTTCAATAGAACTTGTATTCTTTTTTAGAGATTCTTCATTCTCCAGCTTTCTTTTTCGGCTTTGAGCACCAGAAAGTTTCTTTTTTCTATCGCCATCAGACATCTAAAATAAATAATAGAGTATAATAAGTATAGGCACCTAAAAGTACTATCGATGTAAATTAAAATAGGCCCAGAGAAATAGTTGCAGCTTGAACTATTATTATATATATTAATACGCTAAGGTTAAAATGTTTGCCTCGCTTTTTAGATAAAAACCTCACAATTACTCTTTTTTATATATCACTAGGTCAACAAACAAGCGTACGGCTCACCTGATGGTAAGAGATTACCGAAGCTTAAAGACGCCTGCAACACCAGAAGCATCGCAAGCGCGTTGCCGACCCAATCCCCAATCCCCCCAGGAGCTCTGGTCACCTTAGTCACCAACAGGAACACAATACTGCTTGAAAACAGTATTATTTTGCTGTGATCTTCTGTAAGGTCGAGGTACTACCCCAGTCGGGCTGCTCCATATTTTGAGTAGGAAATTCCTGCTGTGCCCTACCTCAGTTAAACGCAAAATAAATTATATATAATTTTATAGATAATTGGTTGCTCTACCGGCATACACAACAAAAAAAAAATATTATTGCTTTTGTTTTTGTAAATAAAATTAACGCGGGTGAAACCGCGGGGCACAGGTCGTATATTACTCCACATAAATTATATATCGTTATATAGTATATAACTAACTGTGCTTGCGACTTTGTCCGCGTGGAATTTTACAAAAGTTATTGCTCATATAAAATAAATCCATTTTTTAAAATAGAAGTAGCCTAAGTTACTTCTTACTACATCAGCTATCTACCAGTGAAAGTCTCGTCAAATTTGGTTCAGCTGTTTCAGAGATTAGCTGGAACAAACAGACAGACAGACAGACAAAAATTGTAAAAAATGTGATTTTAGTATTTGTACCGTGTATACATCCTATATGTATTTAGTAAAAAGCGGTTATTTTAATATTACAAACAGACACTACAATTTTATTTATTTGTATAGATTTCTTGCTCTACCGGTTTTCACAACTAAAATATTAATTAAAATATTTTTTGTAATTTTGTAAAGTGATAATTATTATACTTATTTAGTGCGAATTATTCACACTGGTATTGCTAATTATTTATTACTAGCTGACCTGGCGAACTTCGCACCGCCTTATTTTTTTATTGAGTATAATAATTTTGTATATCGAAATAAATTATAGCCTTATCTTTTAAGTTGGACAAAGTTACACACCCGTGTCAAATTTCATTAAAATCGGTTCAGTAGTTTCGGAGTTCATCCCGGACAAACATCGTCACACTGGAATTATATATAATAGAGAAGATAGATATGACGCATATCAATCAATAACAATTAAAGGTTAGGTACATACAAGTCAAACCTAAATATCATCATCATCATTACAGCCTATACAGTCCACTGCTGGACATAGGCCTCCACAAGTTTACGCCAAAAATAACGTGAACTCATGTGTTTTGCCCATTGTCACCACGCTGGGCTGGCGGGTTGGTGACCGCAGAGCTAGCTTTGTCGCACCGAAGACGCTGCTGCCCGTCTTCGGTCTGTGTATTTCAAAGCCAGCAGTTGGATGGTTATCCCGCCACCGGTCGGCTTTTTAAGTTCCAAGTTGGTAGCGGAACTGTATTATCCCTTAGTTGCCTCTTACAACGCCCACGGGAAGAGAGAGGGTGGCTATATTCTTTAGTACCGTAGCCACACAGTACCTAAATAAATACCTAAGTATACTAGTAGGTACATATTAAACCATTTTAACTTACCGTTGCGTTGTTTGTTGCTCACTGCGCTAGGATAAACAAATCAAAATCCTAGATAGGTTTACCTAGGTGTTTAACTTCGATATCACTACCACTCATTGTTTGGAAGAGGTTCTCAATTCGACTGTATTTTTTTTCGTGGATTTCGCTAGCCTTATTTTGATGACCTCTGAACTCGACGTATGTCGCAATAATTGTGTAATCAAATAACCAAATCTTACCTTTTATATAATTTTTATCAAAAGAAAAGCCGATTTACTTCATATTTACATGTTTACTCAAAAATGATATTTAAAATATTGCATAAAGGCTTATTTCGCAAAACTACGGTGAAGCGGTAAAGCAAAAATTGCGGCACGCGTACACAAAGCCTTTCAAAGTGATCACCGCAACGACCCTGGCAATTTGAATTTGAACTTTATAGCATTCTTATACAGCCGAGTTACCAATGATTGTCGGCGTGTTTTCAAACGAATCAAAACAGGTGCCGGCACCTGCCTTCGGTAGCGATGCGACACTACGCCAATATAATCTTTAATTATCTGTTTTAAGACTGATTTCACGTTGAAACAAAAGTTATTGTGTAGGTAAAGGCGCAGTTGTGAGGGCGCTCGGCGCTCCCTTAGACCCAGCGCCCGTGTGCGCCGCACACCCTGCCCTGCACTATAGGTAAAGACGCCTCTGTATCCCTAAGAGATAAACATGTCCAATCGCGGACTTTTTTGTAGAACTTTCTAAGGTATACAATACTGTAGTACATTACTTTGATCTATCTCGTAGGGTTCAGCCAGTATTTGCAATGTAAATGCAAAAAAAAATATGTTTATTTACGACATCACATTAGAAATCTTAAAATTATAAGAGTTTCTCTACTATATTATGCATGTATTATACATATCAACTTTCCTCTCGAATCACTCTGTCTATTAAAAAAACTGCATCAAAACCCGTTGCGTAGTTTAAAAGATATAAGCATACATAGGGACAGACAGCGGGAAGCGACTTTGTTTCATACTATGTAGTGATACTGGCAAAAATTATTTTAAATAATAATTATGACATCTAATGCCTATTGCCGGTTGCTATATACAGAAAACGGTTAGTTTATCTTACAACAATAATAATAAAGCTACTAAGAAATATTTAATGGTTTGTAAAAAAAACTAACCGCTTACTAAATAATTTTTCATTAATGTAATTATTAGAGTTTATGTTTTAATTATATTAAATTCGACATAAAAATTGCCAAGTATTCTAACTATGAAAAAAATATTAAGGTCTGAAAAGTTTAAGTGATTAAAATATTACTGTAACGATAAAGCTGTGTTTACATTCTATATTAATTAAAACCATAAAGCACGGGAAAAAATCATTTTGGAATAAGATTTTGTTACAAACTTATAAATTACAGTTAACTAACATTTTAATCTCGATAGCGCCTCCTGTAAAGTCGAGTTTCTAGTTTGGTAACTTTCTGGATGAGAGGTTGTGTTAGTAGCGCGAGACTGTTCTAGCACTGTTCTATTCGGTGCCGGACTTGGACTCCGTCCGAGACGACGGCGTTGTAGAGGTTGGGTTGGTGCTCTAGACGCTATGGACAATAAATGTTATAAATATTTAATTAAATTTTCTATAAATATTTTATTTTCGTATATATCTTTATAAAGACCTTAAAAATAATAAAAACGTTATGAAAATAGAACAGGAAACAAAATGATAATGAAAAATGTTATCAATTGACTTCTTATACCAAAAGATCGTGCTGTGTGGTTACGGCAGTAAGAAGAGGCGAATAAGGGATAACACAGTTCCGCTACCACCTTGGAACTTAAAAAGATGACCGAGGCAGGATAACCATCCAACTGCTGGTTTTGAAATACACAGGCCGAAGACGGGCAGCAGCGTCTTCGGTGCGACAAAGCCAGCCCTGCGGTCACCAACCCGCCTGCCCAGCTTGGTGACTATGGGCAAAACACATGAGTTCCTGCCATTTTTGGCGAGAGATTGTGGAAGCCTGTATCCAGCAGTGGACTGTATTAGGCTGAAGTGGTGATGACCAAAAAGTTATTAGTCATATTTTAGGAAAAGGCAGCAAAGCTAATTTTAACTATGTTAATAAAAATTATATTATGAAACACAAATATTTATACTAATTTTGATAGTTAAAATGCATTTTAACAATATTCAATTTTATTCTTAGTTAATTATCTATACAAATAAATAAAGTTGAAGTGTTTGTAATATTAAAGTAACCGCTTATTGTTAAAATTCATATGGATGTATACACAGTACATATACCAAAATAACATACTTTACAATTTTTGTCTGTCTGTCTGTTTGTTACGGCTAATCTTTGAAAGGGCTGGGCCGATTTTGACAGGAGTCACTGGCAGATAGCTGATGTAATAAGGAGTAACTTAGGCTAATTTTATTTAAGAAATTTATTTATTTTATAGCTCTGCGAACTGAACTTTTTTGTTAAATTCAACACAGACGAAGTTACGAGCACAGCTAGTGTTGTATAAATTTTAATACCTGGCGTAAACACAGAAGGAACATTTTTTGTAATACTTGCTGGATGTAAGCGTTCATTGAATATATTAAACTTTCGAAAATTATTTTGTGGTTTAATCAAAATTGAGGAATTCAATTGTTTCATTCTTTGCTCATTATCAACTGTAGACCGCAACAAAATGTTCTAAAAAAATTTATTGTTGGTAATAGTAAATTCTTATATATATATATATATATATATATATGTGTGTGTGTATTAAATAGATAAAATTTTACTTTGACATCTTTAAAAGTTCGTGCGATAGGCGGTGAAGTTGTACGAAATATGTTGGAAGTAAAACCATCCATTTTTTTCACATTGTCCTACAATGCAAAGAAATTATTAATTAATTATCCTCAGGGCTACCAATTACTATTAAAAATTAAGCTGACATTTGAATTAACGCTATCTCTTCCTTGTAATTTTGGCGTACTACATCGGGAAGATCTACAATTACGTGGTTCACCACAACCACTACCACGTCTGGATCCCGCACGACTATATCCGCTTGAACTTCTATGAATAAAAAAAATGATTAAAGCTTGAATCTAGTAACAAAATAAGCTGACACAAAAACACACATACTAACGTAAGTAAAGCGTATTACAGTAATCACAAAATAAAGGAGGTATAATTATTTATAACTAGCTGCTCGGACACAGACTTTATTCTGTCAATAGTTAATGGTAAAAATTTAATAAATAATAATGTAAATCAGTAATTTTTTTACCTTTTTTTTTGCATTAAAACCTTCCGAGGGCCTTAAGGAAAAAAAAAATCTGATTTAGTCGAGCCATTCTCGAGCTATGCACTTAGCAACATTCATTTTTATTTATATAAGATAGTTAAATGATTTGTACCAATACACGGTTTTTTTTTTTTTTTTTTTTAAATAATATACAAGCGTTGTTGTAGTCCAAATATTTCCCTGGGTACAATTTATACTTTGGTGCCTTGCCAAAAAAATAACGTAAGCCAAAATCGTGCCGCTTAAATTTGTGTATCAACAAATTTCCAAAATTCTTAAACCAAAATCTGTCGATTGTTTTTCATGTTTTACATTTATAATATTTAACGATACTTTGCCAACTTGCATATGGGTAACTCCGGGGCCCGGGAGCACTGCACCCCCGCAGTATAGGTCGAGCCGATAATATTTTCCTACGGATAATACGAATTACTCCATTACAATACTTACCCTCTTTTAATATTGTGCTCAATATTCACCTTCTCATTCCATCCGCCCTGGTTCTTTTCGGTTGTCTTACTAGGAACTGCCTCAATGAAAACAGTTTAGTTAATTTTTTTTAATAACATTCAATGGTATGTAACTTACATTAACTAACCATATTCAATAGAAGGCAACATTTATTTGATTTGCATCTATTTGGCGCCACTTTTGCACAACGTACTGCCAACCACCACAACTTGTAGTTACAAGATTTCTTACACGGCTTGCAACATAAGTATCTTTCCCAAACGGAAATATTTTCTTCAGAACCATATTGGCTAGTAGACTGTTCGCTGATCGTGTTACATTTTATAACACAGCCTTTCATTTTTGTCATATTTCGCTCAGATGTTTTAACGGTTAAATCACATGATGTAATAAATTTTTCGTCTTCGAAATTTTCAGAATTATCTGAATGGAAATAAAAAAAAAAAATACTAAATTATTTAAAAGCAAGATAATTTTTAACACTATTTTGTGGTGTTGGCAGTACATTTTACAAATGCTAAAAATATTGAATTCTAAAATTGTTCTTAAAAAAAACTGAAAACATTAAAATAACAGTATCTGAAGTATACACAATCCTATAAGATTTTACCTTCTCGTGTTCTGGAAGCTTGTGGTCGTACTGGTGACGCCACTTCCGAGTGTGTCAGCCTTTGTAATGGTGGAGGTGGTGAGGGCGATTTACTAAACACCACAGGTCTGTATCTATGAGTTTTCTCCGCTATAGAATATATGCCAAATTCGTGTATTGGCACCTTATCCACATCTTGATATTTTCGTCTCCTGACACAAACTTTATAAATTTGAATTGGCGTTATCTTTTCTAAAGAAAATAAAATCTTGTAATTGCAAATTTTACCTATATAAATTGCCCTGTTTTATTAGCCATGACTCCAATTCCTCTAACCAACCCTGTAAATTATTATGATGTCAAGAAATGTTTTTATTAATAGCAAATGCTCTCGGATCGATCATTGTTTTGTATGGAAGGCAAAGTTTATATCCAAAACGATAATATTATGTTTTTATTTTAACAACAGAAAGTATTTTTTGTCTCAAAAAATAACTGTTTAAGTTTTTATAGGTTTCTTTTATAGCGACTAAAAGTTTTGTCTTTCACATATTAATAAGAGAAAAAGCTATTCCTTACCTGTTGATGTCCGATAACAGAACCTGGTCTACATATTCGCATCCACGCTATAGCTTCGTGAGCAGTCATACGATAGTGTTTCATTAAATAACATCCTATTAAAGAACCAGTTCGACCCAAACCTGCCTGAATAATAATAATCTATACAAGTAAAAATGAATAGTCGAAAAGTGTGGTAGCGTATAACTTCCAAATGATTACATCAAAAAGGACAATTATTTTTATTATTTTCGTTATTAAAGCAGGATTATGCACCTTGTTTATTCAATTATTTTTCTTAAATAATTTAATAAAAAACCTTGCAGTGTACAGCAATAGCTCCCTCACTATCTTCGCTTAGTTGTAAGAATTTAAACAGAATATGCTGCGGTGGACACGATCCGTCGGGGAAGAAAAGATTATAGTGAGCTATACCAGCATCTAAAAATCTATAAATAAAATTGTTATATTGTAAATTTGCCTATAAAATTTGATTTATTCAATTGATAAACAAGTTCTCGTTTTAAGAAGTTACTAGAAAGTGCTAAACTATTTACAAACGTAAAATGATAAAGGTGTTCAATAATTATTAACGGATTTATGAGTAATATTTTTGTTTTGAAAGTGAAATACACTAGAAAATGTAGATAATGATTTTATTTAAATCTACTTACACCTTAGCATCATAGAGTTTTTTATTTAATCTTATAACAATTTTTACATTGTTTTCGTGAAAGTAATCAATATACATTTCAGGTGGATGATAAAGATATCCACTGTAGTCCACAGGTCCAATAAATGCTAAAAACTTGCCTAAAATATATTTTAAGTTTGATTATTTTTAACCGATTTCACTGCTGTGTGGTCACGGCAGTTAAGAATATAGCCAGCTGCCTCCTTTGTTCCTGTGGGTGTCATGAGCGGCGACTAAGGGATAACACAGTTCCACCATCATCTTAGAACTTTAAAAGCAGACCGATGGCGAGATAACCATCCATCTACTGGCTTTGAAGTACACAGGCCGAAGACGGGTAGCAGCGTCTTCGGTGCGACAACGCCAGCCCTGCAGTCACTAACCCGCCTACCCAGCGTGGTGGCTATGGGCAAAACACATGAGTTTACCTCATTTTTAGCGCGAATTGTGGAGGCCTACGTCCAGCAGTGGACTGCGACAGGTTGAAGTGATGGAGTGAAGCGAGTTCAAGTTGATTTATTTTTGTTTGCAAACAAACACAAT
This sequence comes from Melitaea cinxia, assembly GCF_905220565.1. NCBI lineage: Eukaryota > Metazoa > Arthropoda > Insecta > Lepidoptera > Nymphalidae > Melitaea > Melitaea cinxia. Next base: position 5,365,301 of record NC_059417.1, on the reverse strand, counting down.
TATTTCAACTAAACGTTATCGTAAAACCATATTTTTACCAGGTACAATCCAATTCAAGTCACCGCCGTGAACTTTATCCCATTTTTCATATTCATCGTAATTGAAGTCTTGAAAATTAAAAAATTTCAAATCACGCGCTTTAGCTAATCCTTGAAGACAGTCCATTAATGAAATTGTGTATGACGAATCACCTTGCGTTGCGTCTTGAAATGGTCTTAAATTTTATAATTTCACCCTTTATTAATTTGTTAGAAAATGTACTACTTAATTTAAAATTTTTATTCACCTGTAACTTTGTCCGTGTACCATTAATGGTTTTAAGGCATCTTTTGGTTGTAAACTTAGATATAAAACACCATAACAACCTAAAAGATATGCTGCATTGGCCTTCTTCTTGGGGTCCATAGATGTGTAATGCACTATACATTTATATTTATTTGGATATAATTTTAATTTTTCATCAAGTGTTTTACAATATTTGTACACACAGCCTAAATTCAAAGGTCCGAAATCAGCGTAGTAGTTTTCGTATATCAGTTCGTTATCAATTGAAAAAAAATGTGTTTCACTAGTGCTTTTGAGTACTTTTCCTTGTCTTACTGTTGCGAAATATAATACGTTTTCTATATATTCAGTCATAAACAAAATATCTAGATTTTTTGTCATGTTATTAATAGCTTATAATATTTTTCATAGTAAATATAATTTCGAATTATCCTCGATATACATTACAATTACTTTATTTAGTAAAGTATAAATTCCAAAAATATAAAAGCAATGTTTAGTACATAATCAAAATGACGTTGATAATTGTTTTATTTTTATTTTAGTGTAAATAAATGCCAGTTTTTTATTGCCATTATTCGTTTTTAGCCTGGTAAGTAACGAAAAACGTCAAGTCAACATAAAGCATAAACATGGTAACTCTAGTCTTTTTCCGGTGCGCAAGGTAAAGTGTCAAAGAACTTATCGATAATTTTGCAAAATCTGTAAATATTTATGTGATCTTCATAACTTTAGTGCTTTTTGAAATTGTACAAATATGTTTCGGAATTATTCAATTTGTTTTAATTCATATTTCAGGTTTACTACAAGCTATAAACCATGGCCGACGTTGATGTGTAAGTGTTGTTTTGTTTACTTGTAACTTAAATTATATTAGTATAACACGTGTAGTGAAAATCTATACAATTATAAATTTTATCTATCAATATTATCTTCAATATAATTCATAATAGTGTACACCTTTCAAATTGTCAACATAACCTTAAAGTTAGCAAAACTCGTGTTGTTCGTCGCTTCAGTTAAATGTGATTGAATATTACTATGTACTAGACATTCTATAATATTTTCTAAGAGATCTGTTCTTAAGATGCTTAATTTTGATCATGTCCTGACCTCGCCACGACGCCTAATGGGTATGTTATAGCGGAAGAGTTCTGTCTTCAAGTTGAATGTATTACAAATTATTTACCAACATAAAGTTATTTATGCTGCTATATAAAACTATAAAAATTACGTCTATAACATTTTAAGCACATTACAATTTAAGTAGTAGTTACAATGTCCAGTCTACTTAAGACTTATTTATACATACTACAACCATATTTATCGCTTTGTCCCGTCTACTTAGGGCTTTCATCAATTATTTAATTACTTATTATTATATTTTGTTCAGTGAGGTACCTAACAACCCCGTCCTGAGCGGAGGGGCTATGGACGTAAACACAGCTCTCCAGGAAGTTCTGAAGACCGCCCTCATCCACGGCGGACTCGTACACGGCCTCCACGAAGCCACTAAGGCCCTTGACAAGTGAGTTTGACCAAATGTTTTTGCAGAAACAAACTGCATACACATAACAGAAATATGCTCCACTTACACACATGGTTGTCAGTTCCTATGGTATTAACTTGATCCTTTTGTTTGAGTTAATAGTTAACCAATATGAATTATAACATTTTTAAATATACATGCCACTTACGTACATAGCACACCCAGATGCTAGACTGTGTGTGATATTGTATTCTTCTGAGTTTTGAGTTCATCGACCACAAATAAAAAAGCAAATCTTTTATCTTTATAGTATTAGTATAGATGTAGTTACACTCATTAAATACTAATATTAGTAAAAATGTATGTTGAAACATCTTATATGAGTTCCCAAACATGTATACAGAAGTTTTTTTATTTTTAACTAAAAGATTATAACCTCTTTGTTGTAATAAAAAAAAAAAAAAAAAAAAAAATAGCTATAGACATCACACAATATTCACTCAATGTGTGGCTGTTTTAGTCACATGTTGGGTGGAAATATCTATCACCTATTATAATGTGGTGGATCAACTCTGTAGCTAACAGCATAGCATACACATAGTACCACAGTGCATGCTGTCTCATGATTGTGGCCTCCCAAGTGTGCTACAGAATATTATTTATGTGAAACTAACATGTTTTTTTTTATCTCGTGACAATGTGACCAGCTTTAACCACATGTGATTACTGTGCCAATATATTATAACTATTCTGGGGACTTGCAACCTTTAAAAAATAAATAAAACTTATTTTTTAATACAAAAAAATCAACATTACCTTAGCAGAACTTCATATGAGACGTAAAAATGAGTAATTTAATATTATAAAATTAAATAATTTAAAATTTCTAAATATTTTTCGCAGGAGACAAGCAGTACTTTGCGTATTGGCTGAAAACTGTGATGAGGTTGCATACAAAAGATTAGTGCAGGCCCTTTGCAACGAGCATCAAATCCCACTTGTAAAGGTAAAGATTAATTTACAATTTTTTTATATTCACTTTATAAAAATTATAATTAATTAATAATATTAATTTATTTCAGTTATTAATATTAATTATATGTCAATATTGTTTATTTTTGAATATTATAGTATGAAGTTTTTGTTACTTTAATGATCATAAACACTGATTTGTATGACAAATGAGATTATTACCATTTTTTTTCCTGTTCCTAAGTTCCTGATATCTTAATTTGATCAAGTTTTTAACACACTGTCCAAAACATTAGGAACTGAAATTTATTGAAAATAAATGTGGAATATATTTTTTGTATATATATAAAAGACTGTTTGTCTGTAAGGCCTTTATAGAATCGTATACTGGATTTGATCATGTCATGATCATCTTCAGTAAAGTGTTGTGCAGGAGCCCACAAAGGTTTCTGACGACTGGTTTGGTACGACCAAAAAAAAAGGTGTAGCAACGCGCGCAGGGTCCAGCTAGTTTTACATATAAATCATAATTTAATTTGGAATAAATGTTTGAATACTAATGCAATACTGCTCCGCACGAGCCACTCTGTTCTAATAACAGAGATGGCATAAGGAGCAAATAATAAATTGTGTGCCCCTATGGTGCCTCACAACTTGTGAGTCAACTTTCCTAGCATCCAGACACATTTTTAAAAATATTCGAAAATATATATTATATATCGATGCCTAACAGCCAAAAAGGGTTAAGTGACATTTTTTAAGAAACTGAGTTATATATATAGTTAGAATCGAATACAACTATATATATAAACTATGTATATAACTCAGTTTCTCAAAAAATGTCGCTTAACCCTTTTTGACTGTTAGGTATCAATATGTATATTGAAAATGTATATATTTTTTTTTTCATAAATTATGCATTAATTTAAAATATATTTTATGTAATATCTTTGTTAGGTGGACAACAACAAGAAGCTCGGAGAATGGGCAGGTTTATGTAAAATCGACAAGGACGGCAAGGCCAGGAAAATTGTTGGATGCTCTTGCGTAGTTATTAAAGTGAGTATACTTTATCAACATAACAATTGTATTTGTTCCCAAACAAAAACACAACTTCGATCAACATTGATAAATTCAGTGATAAAATGAGAACATCATCGATGTAGCCAATTAACTCAAAAAAACTGTTCAAGTCTGTTAAAAAAAAAAATACAAAATATATTAAATATAAATATATCAGAATAGTTTCCTGCTTTGGCTTTCATGAGAAAAATTTGCACTTGTTCCTGTCTGCCTCTGAAATTTTGTATGCGCTTAGCACGATCACTGGTGACTTAGTAGTTGCAAGTGACAATAATATCAGCGCTATAAGAACTTGTGCGACCCTATGGTGTCGTGCCATTTGCACAGGTAACTTTCCTATCACTCATACAAAGCCATATCTTTTTTCTAACACGCTGCCTCTGAAATTTTGTATGCGCTTAGCACGATCACTGGTGACTTAGTAGTTGCAAGTGACAATAATATCAGCGCTATAAGAACTTGTGCGACCCTATGGTGTCGTGCCATTTGCACAGGTAACTTTCCTATCACTCATACAAAGCCATATCTTTTTTCTAACACGAAAACTATAGATTGTCACTCAGCTCAGCTTGATCAATTAAGTAAATTAGAATGCCATGTTCATATTGACCATGATATGAGCCCTGAGTCAATTTTCTTAATTGACTATTATAAAAAAGCATATTGTACTAGACTAAAAAATTACGGTATATTGACCCTTTTTTAACCGACTTCCAAAAAAGGAGGAGGTTCTCAATTCGACTGTATATTTTTTTTTTTAATGTATGTTACATCAGAACTTTTGACTGGGTGGACCGATTTCGACAATTTTTTTTTTAATCGAAAGGTGGTGTGTGTCAATTGGTCCCATTTAAATTTATTTGAGATCTAACAACTACTTTTCGAGTTATATCTAATAGTGCGTTTTTACTTGACGCTTTTTTCGTCGACCTGCGTTGTATCATACCGCAAAACTTTCTACTGGATGTACCGATTTTGATAGTTCTTTTTTTTTGTTGGAAAGGGGATATCCCTAGTTTAGTACCATGATAAGGAAACCAGGATCTGATGGGATCCTAGAGAAATCGAGGGAAACTCTCGAAAATCCGCAATAACTTTTTACTGGGTGTACCGATTTTGATAATTTTTAATTTAATCGAAAGCTGATGTTTATCATGTGGTCACATATAAATTTTATCGAGATCTGATAACTACTTTTTGAGTAATCTTTGATAACGCGTAGTTACTTGCCTATTTTTTCGTCGATCTACGTTGTATTACTCGTCGATGTAATTGAAGTCGGCTTTTTTTCGTTTGCGAGCAAACACAATTATGTATAATAAAATGAAGCAAAATTAAATACGAAACCTTCTTTTCAGGACTTCGGTGAGGAGACACCCGCGCTGGATGTGCTCAAAGACTACTTGAAGTCTTCAAGCTAATCCTTAGGTGTAATGTCTATAAATATACAATAAAAAACCAAAAAAAATCTATAATTTGTTTTATTAATATCTAGTCAGTAACGTAAAAGTTGTACCATAGTTAAGGCTTAATTAGAACAAATAGCTTCAAGAGCTATAAATTCAACCCTACATTCTTAATAAAAATCATTACAGAAGGACCACAGAAAATTTTGTTTCACATACACAGCTTGGCAAATTGATCACAAAGTTCTTTATGCTTGGGCCATTGCTGTACTTGGCATTCTCTGAAAAAAAGAAAAAATTCGTTCGTTGAATTCATGGTGTGGATGATTGTATGTCGTTAAAGTTCTGTTCACTTAAACTAAAAAGCTAAAACTACCTTGGATGTAAGAAATATTATAACGAACGTCACCGAAATAAAAAGAAAATGTCGATTACGTCTCTAATCACCCTTATAATGTACGTTTTTTAACAAGTTTGTAATTGCTACCATATCCAAAGTAATTCAACATTGCTTAAGCTTTTGTTATTATACCCCTTTTTTCTATTAAAATCTAAACTTACAATGACGATTTTAGCTTTCATTTTTAGTGATTTTTAACAAGACGTGATTACCTGCCGCAGTACCATTCAGTTTTGCATCTTGAACACTTTTTACTTGCTTTATCTCCGCATTTAGCGCACTTTGCCCCACCACTATCCAAGGCAAGTGCAGCGTCACTAGTGTACGATTCTAGAAGCATCTTCGCCATATTTCTTGATGTATCCGAGCCATCCATTTTGAAATACTCAAGCTGTGCTTTAGCTAACGTTTTAGTTCGTTTGTGTACTTCTTTCATATACTTATTTTTTATCTGGAAATATCAAATCATTATTGAGGTCTTATAAAATTCTGTTTTCTATTTTATACTTAGGGCCTGTTTCACCCGGGTAAAAAAAGTTATATATAATTAGATATAATTATATATAATACCATATATAATTATATATGAAAAATGGCCCTATATAATTATATATAACTATATATATCTATATATAATTATATATAACTATATATATAATTATATATAACTATATATGACTATATATAATTGTATATTACCATATATAACTATATATAATTACATATAACTATATATAATTATATAAAGTTATATATAAATATATATATTTTGATATAATTAGGGATAAATATGCAGAAATCTATTCCATCAGGGTTTGCTGGTATTCAGAAAAAGTCTAATTTCAATCATATCCTCTTTATTTCGCATATATGCAGCACTTATTTTCACATTTCTAATTAATAAATATGTTAATGTATTGCTTCACAAGGAACTGTATTGCAAGTATTTCTGATAATACTGTAGGTAATCATAGGCCTGCTATTATAACACTTTTTTACCATTACAATTTTAAGTATTGTTACTAATAATTGCCTTTTTTATACCTAAATTAAACTTTATAAATTAAATTAAGCTGAATTTTTTAAGAAAAACTTATGCATATACATGACTATTTTGTACTAATGTATCAATTGGTATTAATACTACTAGTACTACTAGTACTGATACTCACTTTTTAAATAGTGATGATTTAACATTTTTAATTACGTATACATATTATCTTATGCCTAATGACAATCTTTTTTGTATCATAATATATTATAGAAGATTACAATTTAACGTTAGATAATAAAATACAAATATAATACCATATAAAATGAAATTAGAATAAACGAACAAACATCAAACATTAAATATTTCTTAGAAATTAACTTAACGTTCATATACTTTTAAGAACTAAATTTCTGTGTAATCACACATGTCTTGTCACTCAGATGCACATTATAAGTTAAAATACTTTTTTTCAAACGCTCAAGCATTATTCATTATATAATCTGAAGACTCATATTTAAATTACGAGTACTATTTTATGACTAACAACAGTTTATTTCATATCTTAACAATACTTAATAACTTAGTAATACTTTTTTATGATTAAATATCTTGGAAATCGAATACTTAGCAATATGATTAAATTTTAACAATACTCTCCTCTGTCGTAAAAGCATAAACTCTGATAAAAAATATTAAATTTCAGAAATGGATAATAATCAAAAATTTATCTTATTAAAGCTTAATGAACTTATTTATTATAGATTGACGTGTAACGTCATGCGAGATAAAGTATTTTTATCAAGTTAACAAAAAAAGAGTGTGACCAAACGAATTATGTGTTTCGTTTGAGATTTTTTTGATGTGTTCTTTTTAACTCACCGATCCATTGTGACATAGCTGCACGTAGATCACTCGGGTTGGATTTTGACCATCCTTTTTTAGTAGCATAATCATCACAATATTCTGTAATACAATTTTAATGCATCATCAATATCATGGATAGAATCAATTATAAGTAGAATGAAAAAAGATTATATACCCATGAGTGCTCTTTTGGCTAGTCGATCTAATGGTTCAACTTTCTTAAGCTGTTTGTCTTTTCCTTGTGCTGAAGGAGGCCGCCCACTGTACGTGCAGTTCAAGTTTAAAATAACATCAGGTCTAAATACTCCATCCATCAATCTTCGTAAAAGCGATGTAGCAGACTTCCTAGATAAATCTTCTGCATCGTCAAAAATCGCTTTTTTGCAGTAAATGTTGTTTTTCAACAAAACTACCTAAATTTAAAACAAAAAAAAATTAATAATTATTATTTTATATTTGTCGTAATTGAAATTTATATTATTATTGACACTATTTAATTTATAACAGGAGTATACTTTTTTAAACTACAATGCTTAAAAACTGAGAAGTTTTCTTTTCTCCACTTATAAAATCATTTTCAAATACTCACTGGCTCGCCGCAGTTTTTGCCCCACAATTGAGGATTCAAAGTTGTATCATCTTTCGGACTATTACTTTCCGTTTTAGATTCAGATTGATGACCGTCCTGATTGTCATTTTCTTCAAGTGTTTCTTTTTTTGATACTCTGAGGGGTTCCTTATAATCATCATTATCACTTGCAGAACTTGTTTCTGCACGTAACACTTCTTTATCACTGTCTTCGGAATCTGATTCGTTTCTTTTTTGCAATATTTTACTACTCAATGCTGAACTTTGACGTGATGGGCTTTGATTAAAAGAAAAGCTTTTCTTAGGCTTCCGGGATCTCTTGGGAGGTAATGGTGATGACTGAACAGGTGAACCAGAAGCTTTCCGTTTCCGTTTTAAATTTTTTGCCTTTTCGTTCAATAGATTAGCATCCTCTAAAATATTCCCGTAAAATATAATTATAATCGCATCATTATTATTGAAAAATGTGACAAGCTATAGATAACCTCATACAGTTTATTTCAATTTTACATCCATGTTTTAAATTATATTTGAAAAATAAATCAAAATTTTAAACTGATCAATATTATATCAATATTTACCTGACATGCCAACAACAACCCCTTTGTACTTTTCTTTTCCATAAAAAAAATCAACATTTTCGTCTAATATTGGTGGTTGATTGGGATCGCACACGATTTCGAAGTCTTCTACAGTACACAAAGATTGATCTTTGTCACACTCAATTAAATAAAACATATTCAAATCTTTTTATTAAAACAATATAATATAACTATATTTGCTTAATTAGTACAATCTTTATTTTTAATTGACTTCACTTTCAAATAACGCAATTCAATATATGACGCCTTACAACATGAACACGTGTAGCGAGATACTATGACGCCATTTGCAAAAAATGTGCCTATCGTTAGTTTGCAGTTATTGCCACAGTGCAGCGCCGCAATCGATGTATTGGTATTTATCACTGTATGGGTATGGGTATAGGCTATGTTTATATAAATATAATATATATACATGTATGTACATACGTAATGCATGGATATATGCATTTGTTTACAATTAAAACACTCATTTTAAATAATCGTTAATTTCAAATCACGACATTATTTTTTCAACTTTATGTGAAATTAATTAAGTTTTATCTTGTTAAATAGATAAATTATAAATAATATGTCATCAGATAATAAGTCTTCACAACAAATGTAAAGACATATACTTATGTATAAATTATATGTAATTCTATATAATTATATATAATTATATATAATCTTAAAAACGAACATATGTAAAGACATATAGTTATATATAAATTATATGTTATTATATATAGTTTTATATAATTATATATAATCTTAATAACAAACAAATGTAAAGACATATACTTATGTATAAATTATATGTAATTCTATATAATTCTATATAATTATATATAATTATATCTAATCTTAAAAACGAACATATATCAAGACATATAGTTATATATAAATTATATGTAATTATATATAGTTTTATATAATTATATATAATCTTAAAAACGAACATATGTAATGACATATAGTTATATATGAATTATATGCAATTATATATAGTTATATATAAATTATATGAAATCATATATAAATATATATAGATTATATATGATTCTATAGAATTATATATAATTTTTTTTACCCGGGCACCGTTAAAAGGTAGCGGTATTCAACATATAAAAGTTTATAAAGTATTTTTCTTTTGTACCATCCAATTCTAGTTTATTGATGAGGTATAACTATTTGCAGCTGTGAATTTAAAAGTGGTATAATATCTAGTTAATTAAATGAGGTGAAAAATTATGAAGTATTTTACCTCAAGCTGTTAAAGTATATTCCTAATTTAAGTGCAGGATAAACCTTATCCAGAACCGGTGAAAGAGGCTCTTAAAGTTTTAGATTTTTGCTCCGATAAGTATTTTACTATTTCAATTTAAATTGTAACGGACATTTGTTGTCCACGATTTTCGTCAACCTTAACTGTGTTGTGAATATACTGAATCATCACTTCAGCCTATCGCATTCCACTGCTGGACATAGGCCTCCAAACACATACAAGTTCGCACCAAAAATAGCGCGGATTCGTGTTTTCCCCATAGTCACCACGCTGCTCAGGCGGGTTGGTGACCGCAGGGCTGACTTTGTCGCACCGAAGACGCTGCTGCCCGTCTTTGGTCTGTGTATTTCAAAGCCAACAGTTGGACGGTTATTCCGCCATCGGTCGGCTTTTTAAGTTCTATCAGATCTCATAGACTCATAACCCTGTATGAGAATTTGGTCTGCATTTGTCCATGTTTGATGAGATTTTTTCCATAGAAAATATAAATAAATAGTAAATTACATTAATTTGTTTTTTTTCTTTAGAACATTACCTGTGGAACTACTTCGATAAGCGTACATCCCGGGTTCTTGACGCCATTAGTACGATTGTGCAGACTGGAGTAATCGCCAACGGCGAGTCGGCACAGAAACATTTTCAAATCGCCTAGCGGTGGTACTTGGTCTAACATTGCATCTGTGATTTTTGCTTGAAGCTAAATTACGAGAAAATTTATAACCAATATTGATATATTTACTTATAATTACTTTTACATAAACTTATTCGTGTATATTATTAAACAAGATTACTTCTAGTAATGCAAATGACGATAGTTAGTGTTAAGTGTTGATGTAAGTTCCATCGAGGTCAATGTCGCATCTTCGATTCTCGCTCAGCGCGGATATTTATATGTATTTGTTTCTACTTTATGTGTATCTATTGAGTCTTTCCAGCGAATATTAGAGAACATGTAAAGCAATTCAACCTGTTTGTTATCATAAACTCCTGATAGAAAATAGTTCCTTTAGGACACTATCCACAAATTCGTAATGCCGGTAGTGAGACATAATAGACCGTTACCATGTAAATCAGTTGATATACTTACCGAACAAAAGGCTGAACGACGGCATTCATCGATAGTGTAGTGATGTGGTAATCTTGGTTCTAGAAGTAACTGACGAAGGCAGAGCCAAAGTTGCGCCTCGGTACGATGCAGTTGAGAGAGGTCGTCCTCAGTCGACTTGGACCAGCGACCAACTATATATATATATATATATATATATATATATATATATATATATATATATATATATATATATATATATATATTGTGTTATAGGTAACAGCCGACTGGTATACCTACATATTTTTTTTTGATAAACATACTTATAAATAATATATATATATAAATATATACATTACACCCAGACTCAGGGTGGGAATTGAACCCACAAATACCGGAGCAGAAAGCAGGGTCACTAAAACTGCGCCAACGGGCTAGTAAATAAAATTTATAGTCGAGTTCAAAGTCGCTTAAGTACATTAGTTAAGCCTTTTTTTACGTGGGGAAAATCCTCATGGATACCCCTCCAGCGCGCGGGCACTGGAGGTCATGCAGACCTTTACTGACCAAAAATCAGCACGTAAGAGCAATCATCCGCCTGGGTGGAGTGAGATGGGGTCACGCTACCATTCGCCACTTAACATTAGTCAAGCCTAAAGTAGCTAAGAACATTAGTCAAGTCCAAAGTAACGCATAAGACACGTTGCTGTTAACACATTGGGCTATTCATTATTTTTCATAGGCGATATGATTAAGTGAATTGATAGTGTAAACATTACTCTAAGCTGTTCGGATTTTCACAAATACTGCCTAACTTTTTAAAATATTATCTCTTATTTTAATTCCTTAATATTCTGGTTAAGTTTGTACAAGTAACTTGAAACATAGGACTCTTTAGGTATACGTGCATCCTTTTGTTTTCTAATTATTTACATTATTCTTTATTGAAAACAATGCTACCTACAATTTGAATCTTATTTTAAAATACCCTGTTAATGATTGAAAAATTGTGTGGTGATAATTATTATGTCTAAGGGTAGTTAAAAAATTTGGCAGTGATACAGTTAGAATTATTGTCACATCTACGCTTCAGCCTGTAATATCCCACTACTGGGCATAGGCCTATTTCCCCATGTAGGAGAAGGATCAGAGTTTAATCCACCACGCTGCTCCAATGCGGGTTGGCGGATATATTCCCTATTATGAGTAACGATCGCTATCAGGTGTACATGATAACAACCAGGACTGATGGCTTAACGTGCTCTCCGAGGCACGGTGGGGAGACCCACAAGGACTGCACAAACACCCAGACCACGGCAAACACCTGTATGGCCAATACAAATGTTTGTCATGTGCGGGGATCGAACCCGCAACCGCCAGCGCAACAGATACAATCCATGGCTGTAACCGTTGCGCCAACGCGGCGTCGCAATTGTTATGTAACTTAATTACACATCAAAAATACATCATTATTTTTTCTGACGAATTTTAGTTCTTAAGTTTTTTACTTTATTAAGCATGGGAATTAGGTCTATAATTAAGGTCTATAAAGAAGACATATTTAAAACGTAAATATTTGACGTACAGTTAAATATTTGTATGTCCCCCTTGTCGTTGACTTTACGCCATGGCTGTAGCTGTATAAGATGGCACAGAAGTGATGGAACGTCAAACGTTTTATATAAGTTCGTTGATATTGAGGCACCGATACCTGCCGCTTCCATATGTTCTGCTAAATAGCTAAAATGTTTACTCAAAGTTAGAAGACCGAAAGTTAAAAATGAGTTCAATAAAATAAGTTTTTAATTTTACCGAACAATAGATATACATCTCATACTAATGTCGAACTGCAAGTCTTTCTTTTGGCGCTCGAGCTCTTCAGCTGCAGTCTCACATTCTAAGTCCTTAACAGACAAAGGCTTTAAATATCCATTGCTGAAATTGACATTTTCTTTTATTCCATTAAATTATTATGTACCTATAAAATATCGTGTCAAACATAGATAGGCGCATACGAACATAATCAAGCTCTATGTATTTCAAGTTTAATATAATTCTTATTATTTTGCAATAGATTTTCCAATGTTACATGAGATTCAAAGCTATAACTGGCTAAGTGCGCATCAAAACCACTCAGAGATTCGAACTTGCATTTTTTTTTTTTAAATATTAAAAATGTTTAGCACGTGACGTTAAATATTCTTAGAATGCATATTCTGTAAAATGTCATTGGGGAGACCATTTTAGACGATAGTCGACCTTGCATGAGAGACAAAGATCTCTTCATCATTGCAGCCTATACAATCCACTGTTGGACATAGGCCTCCACAAGTTTACGCCAAAAATAACGTGAACTCATGTGTTTTGCCCATAGTCACCACGCTGGGCAGGCGGGTTGGTGACCGCATGGCTGGCTTTTGGCTAGTCGCATCGAAGACGCTGCTGCCCGTCTTCGGCCTGTGTATTTCAAAGCCAGCAGTTGGACGGTTATCCCGCCATCGGTCGGTTTTTTAAGTTCCAAGGTGGTAAAGGAACTGTTATCCCTTAGTCGCCTCTTACGACACCCACGGGAAGAGAAGGGGTGGCTATATTCTTTAGTACCGTAGCCACACAGTAAAGATCTCTTAAATAATAGCAAAAACAAAAGTTAAATTTCACTGTGAATGTTAGAGGCAAATATAAACTATAAGGCATTTCTACAAAATAGCTGTAGTAGATACTATACTTAATAATGGCGACAAGAGCAGTGAGCTGATCAACGGAGTAATGGAGCAAATCAATGGCAACTTCACTGATACATTGAGCGCCGTCTTCATGGAAAAGTACTGTTTCTAACAGCCCTATGGCTGCAGCCTCGTGGTACAGCTGCATGATACAAAAACAAATAATTGAAGTTAATTTTTAAATAAATTAAATTCAGACAATCGTTGGATGATGACAGATTCACAATAAACCAGTCCAAGGTTTTAATTTTTTAATTTATACCTGAATACTACGAGTAAATAATAAAACTTGCTCAGTTTTGAGTAGAAATTTCTAGCTTCTAATGTGAAAAAAATATTAATACCTCATTTAATATTTTTAATTATACGATTTGTGTCTTCATACTTAACATTAGGACATATACAGTGACTTTTAAAAGCACGAATTAAAACAAACACCACTGGTTTATGGTGTATAGCTTTGTATCTCACATTATACGATGACCGTTTGTAAAATACACATAAGTTCTATATTCTAAATTAAATTTGCTATCTTTAAGGATAAAGCTTATTTAGTAACTTTTATTATTTTTGGGTCGTAAAACAAATAAGGTAAGTACTTACCACCATATAAATACCGAAAGTATTAGCGGGTGCGGGTTCTAATTTCATTATTTGCGGGTAGATTTTTAAGCGCCAAACTTGAATGCAAATTGCTTCGTGAACTAACACGGGAAGCTAAAACACATGTACTTATTGTTTTATGTAATGAAACATTTTATTATCAAGATTAGTTACTTTAAACATTAACTTTTTGAATTTCGTAGTAATTAATTCATCTATCGTTAGCAAGTTAAAATCTCAGGGTTAAATATAGGTCAATTAAAGAAATGTGAAATGTATGAAGCGTTTCTTATTATTATTAAAGAAAGTATTAATGTGTAATATCTCAAGTAGCTTACTAATAAGACAATATATATAAGTAATATTCGGTGACGAGGATGTGACGTCACGATGGAAATAGAGGTGTTTTTTTTTTTTTATAAAATATCAGATAAAATACCTTCCCATATGAGATAAGAGTTTCTTTTGTCAGTTCTTCTTGCATAGATGAAGCTTCGAGAACTGCTTGTTGGTTCAGCTTCTGTAGCCGAATATGCCAGTCTATCCAGCTAAATGAAAAGTAATAATTTAAATCCATACAGCAAATATTGTACAGTAACAGTTTTTTGGAATTGAAATTCTAATTTCTATTGTAATTAAAATAAAATCTTCCAAATTGTATTCTCTTATAGTCTGGCTTTTAGAATAAGTACATTTTCGAATTAAGTTTATCAAAAATAAAATCAAATGAGCGACACAAAAAAGATAAATAACTAAAAAACTTAAAACTTAAAAAAACGGTGGATTCATGTGTTTTGCCCATAGTCATCACGCTGGGCAGGCGGGTTGGTGACCGTAGGGTTGGCTTTGTCGCACCGAAGACGCTGCTGTCCATGGCCTGTATCTCGAAAGCCAGCAGTTAGCAAACACACAAATTCGCGCTATTTTTTGGCGCGAAGTTAGGGGAGGCCTTTGCAGTAGTGAATTGTGATGATGATGATGATGATGATTTGTTCACAAATTCGTAGGAGTTGATATGCTGAAGAATATTTTAGGATAAAACTTACGCTTGATTTCCAATAGCATCTAAATGCCAATGTTCCATACTTTGAACATACAAGTCTAGCTCTCCAATATTTAAAGCACTGAGCTGTGCGTCCTTTTCAACCATTTTTATAATTGAATTTTTCGAAATCCAGTGTGATTTTTTATATTATAAAAATCTTTCTACTTATTCGTGAGTGGTATTGAGGATCATAAATGAAATATTTCGATTTATTACTACCGTTGTTATAGAAACGTTATTTTAAATTTTTCTTAAGGTTTTATTATTCAAATATACAGAAACCCAGATTATAAGAAAAATAGATATTTAAGATTAATATAAACTTTTAAAACGGATATTTATACATAACTAGAAATGAGGTATTGCGTTTTTATTTCTTTTTCTTTTAAGTAATAATATTATTTATGAAGTATGTAATGATTATTATTGTACAGTGTGAGTGTACTATTGCCACATAAAAATATAGACAATCTGGCGGTTACCGGAAGTCTATGGTTTCTGTCGTTCTTTCTATAATTTGACACACGTGCCGCGTGGAGTTTTGCCCCGCAGGTTGCTAAATTTTTTAATTTTTATTTATTATTTGGTGTTAATCGAGATAAATATTAATAAGGAATATAGTTTTAGTGGAAATATCTTAAAAAAGTTTATTGGTTTTGTGAAAAAGTGTAACATAAAAAGTGGTTATTATCGATGCTAAGTAATCGGTATCTTACTCATCAAAACGCTTTAAATTAGACCTTTTTGCTTTTAAAAGTAAATTAATTCTTCCATATTTACTATTTTTATACCGAAGTATTGATGATTAACACATATTGGAATCGGACTTAGTTGATACTCTTCTAACCTATACCTAATGCATGCTTGCATCCAATAATGGGTATAAATAAATATCAACACCACATTGTAATAAGATAGCAATAATTATTCTAATTACAATTACGATTTTCTTTATTATTTGTTGTGACTACTTCATAAACATGTTTAGCTAAACCACACTCGCGCGTCTTAACCTAAATACTAAAAACATTTTCATATAAAAATTGTAGCATAAAATTATTATATATGTACTATTGACGTGAATTATTTGTCAATTTCCTCTAATTATTTTTTACTAGTGACCCGCTTTGCACGGTTTCAGTGTTCCTCTACAACATTATGCATGTATTATACATATAAACCTTTCTCCGGAATCACTCTTTTTACTATAGAAAACCGCACCAAAATTGTCATGTAACTAGTTTTCTGCTAGGGCTTCACCCGTGTGGACTATACGATTTTTACTGTTCCGTTTTCTCCCTATTAATGTAGCTTATGTCACTTTATGATAATATAATTTTCTCCTTGTGAAAGAATTGTTCAAATTAGTAGCAGCTATTAACTTTATCTATTACAAACAAACAAATAATCATAAACTTTGCTCTTTATAATGTATATTCTCAATTTATGATTCAGCACAATGGTTGCGACTACTGACAAAAAGGCTCCGGCCGAGAAGAAGGTGGTGAAGGGCAAAGAAGACAGCAAGAAGCTGCCTGCTGTCCCAGAGTCAGTGCTCAAGCACCGCAAACGCAGGGAGGCTCTCAGAACTCGCCGCATTCAGGTATAAATACCTATTTATAAGTAATAGTATTTAAAAAATTGTAATTATATCTATCGGTCAGCTGTTATCTATAACAGGGATTAATTTGCTTACCTTAGAAACTGAAAACTGTGTGAATGTAAAAAAAAAAAAAAAAAGTTTATTTGAGACAAAGTCAAAAAATTAAGTATCTTCAATTAAAGTAGTCAACAAAATAAGGAAATATTGAATTTGTTTAATGAAAAAAATATATAAATTAAAATGCATTGCAGTAAGAGAATTCATAAAGAAATTTATGTAATTCTTATTAACATTTCTGTAGCACATAAATCTTAAACAAAGAATCTATAATCTGTATTATCAAAATATTCTACTTTTATGATGATACTAAATATAAAGGCATAGTTCATCTGATTATGATGCTGTTAAATATATTTCCTGATACATTTCACTAATTCATACTTATGATAATTAATTCAAACACAAGTTAACAATATTGTGATTGTAATTTAGGTGACAATCAAAAGGCGTTCAGCTGCCATCAAGAAGAGAAAAGAAATCTTCAAGAGGGCTGAGCAGTATGTAAAGGAATACCGCATCAAGGAACGTGATGAGATCAGACTAGCCAGACAGGTAATATATTAACTTATTAATTAACCAAAAACAACCACTAGCCATAAATTTTGAAAATAGTTTTTTTACCAAATAAATATTCTGTTATGCTCGAGTTTACTATAGGCAAGCAGATCAGAATATTTATTCAACTAAATTTAATTCAACTGCAACTAATAATTATCAAAAAATGGTTATAGATTTAAGACACCAGTGTATTTGTTATATAGAATAAGTTGTTATTTTGTTACACAAGATGTGTTACAAATGATTTTTTTTTTTAAATCAATGTAATCCTTAAGACAGATGTAATTTCTTCTTATGTTTATACATATATTATATTATTATTATTTAGTTTATTTGTTGCTTTAATTTGAATCATTATTTGACTTAGATTTCTTTAGGCCTTATTTTTTTTTGTCACAATACATAAATGTTTTAAAAGATCTAATGAATTAAATTGGTGACTGTAGTTTGTTAAAATTTCAATTAATAATTATTTCTAATAAATTTACTTCATTAATTACTATACATTATTTTTTCAACTAAGTATAACCTTCCAGGCACGCAACCGAGGCAACTACTATGTTCCCGGTGAAGCTAAACTAGCTTTTGTCATCCGTATTCGTGGTATCAACCAGGTCTCACCAAAGGTATGTTGAATTACATAAAAGTTATGGAAAATTCACCAGTTAATAGAGGCTTTTGATATTTCCAACAGAAAAGTGATATATTTTGTTTTTAATCGTTAAAATCCCGAATCTGTCAGGTATTTCTATTTGCAATCTGTATAATAAAAAAACCTACTTCAAATGCGTTATTAGAGATAGTTCAAAAACTAGTTATCAGATCTGACATGAAACAAATTTTTCATCATTGAACATGGGAAAAATGTACAGCAGTTACTGTTTTTCTCTGATATTTAGTATGCGCTTAGCACGATCACTGGCGACTTAGTAGTTGCAAGTGACAATAATATTAGCGCTAAAATAACTTGTGTGACCCTATGGTGTCGTGCCACTTGCACAGGCAACTTTCCTATCACTCGTACAAAACCATATATTTACTATAATGTGGAAACAACATTACTGTAATTGAAATATAATAAAAAGAATCAAAATCAAAATTGGTACATGCAGTAAAAAGTTATGAGGTAACACATAAAAACCTCATCTTGGTTTTGAAGTGAGCGAATAAGAATTTAGCATTAAATATAATATTTTTTAAAATACTTAGGGTCGTTTTTACCAATTGTGAAACAAAAAAAATATGTCATTCAAGTTACGATTATACTTCAAGAGGTAGACTAGGGTATTAGGATCTGTTTCTCATTATATAAGAAACTACAACATTCATAATTACAAATAGTAACATCTGATAAATATATCGGATTTTGATGATAAAAAATCAATAATATATCAAAATCTTATCTGTTGGGTGCCATCATCCATCTAATAGCATTATTAACTCAACTTGTGAAATAGTCCCTTATATTTACTTTGAGTTGTATTGTGTCTGCTATATTTATGCAACATATTGATCAATTAATATGGCCTAATGGTTCAAACCATTTAAAGCATTAGTAAGTGTTGTAATACTTAGTATAACAGTAAATTATGCATGAGCAAAAAATGTAATAATTTATGAATGTTTTAGGTACGCAAAGTCCTCAAATTGTTCAGACTGCGTCAAATCAACAATGGTGTGTTCATCAAACTGAACAAGGCTACAGTCAACATGCTCCGTATTGCTGAACCTTATATCACTTGGGGATACCCCAACCTAAAGAGTGTTCGTGAGGTAACTAATGATTATTATATTTTTTTATTATTTTCATTTATGTAATATAGATGTTCCTCGCGGTTTCGACTACGCTAATTTAAGGAAAAAATTGCTAAAAATTACGAAGCCCTCCTCAGTCAAAAGGCTTTCCAAACACAAGAGAATTTGTTAATTTGAACCAGTAGTTACTGAGATTAGCGCCATTCAAACAAACAAACTCCAGCTATATTATTTTAGTATAGATATTAATATTTTGAAGTTGTTCTTTATCTAATTATAAAATTAAACTACTTCTCTGATATGTGTATTACTTATAACATAGTCACTTTGTGAAATGATATGAATAAGATAGCAATACCATAAATCAAAAAACTAAATTTCTTATAATTTTGTTTACAGCTAATTTACAAGCGAGGTTTTGCTAAAGTGAAGGGCCAACGTATGCCCATCACCTCAAACAAGGTCATTGAGGAGAAACTCGGCAAGAGCAACATCATTTGTGTTGAGGACCTAATACACGAAATATTCACTGTTGGGGATAAGTTCAAGGTAATTATTTTACTAATTGCAATTTTCTTTTCTTAAAAAGTCCTTGTCTTGGTAATAATAACAGATAAAAAATAATTACCAATTAGGTGTTTATTCTCAAAATAAGCTCATACATAAATGCCAGAGATTAATTTTCATTTATATAGGTGGGTATTTATTTATTCATTTACTAGTAAACAAATACGTAAGAATAATTGCTCACAAATAAAACAAAACTGGCTTCGAATACATCAATAAGTAGTACAATGTAAAAAATATTTAATTAAATATGCATTATTAGTGATAACTCAAGAAGTGATTTGTCATCTGTGTGTCTATTGTGGCCTTAATAAAATTTGAATAAGATGATATCGATGGCTCCTAAGTATATTGAGTCAACTCTACTTCTAATAACTTTATTTTTTTGTTACATAGGTAGATATAGAATGAAGTAAATGTTATTAATATCTTAAAAAAATGAAATAGTCAAAAGTTGTTAGTTGACTCAGTATACTTAGGAGCCATCGATATGATAAAAACCTGTTTTCGAATTAAAACATTCATCAAAATCATTTCACCCAGTAAAAATTTAGGAGACATAAAAAAAAAACTCTTGAATTGAAAATTACTTACTTTTTAAGTTGCTTAAAAAATAAAATTGTACAAACTTTGTAAGTCTTAATATTAACATAATTTTTCAGTATGCAAGCAATTTCCTATGGCCATTCAAGCTGAACAATCCAACTGGAGGCTGGCGTAAGAAAACCATTCACTACGTTGACGGAGGTGACTTCGGTAACCGTGAGGACAAGATAAATGAGCTCCTCAGAAGGATGGTCTAAATAAATAGATTATAATTATAAAATTATTACTTTTTTATTTTTTACATCCCATCCTAATATATTTTTAATTTTGTGACCGAGTGAGGGTAAGTCAGAATTTTTGTATTATAATTTTACTACTGCTCTGGCAAATGTTCATTATCACCTAAGGTTATAAAAATATCCTACTTACCTATTCTCAGACGTACCAAATATACATAAAAACTACTATAATGGTTTGTCTGTAAATATCCCTGTGCTGGGCATAGGCCTCTTTTCCCATGTAGGTGAAGGATTGGAGCTTAATCCACCACACTGCTCCAATGCGGGTTGGCGGATATTTATATTAGACATAGATACATATTATTATATTAGATATATGGTCAAATATGAATAGAAAGAGAAACACATTATTAACGATTTATTCATGGACATACATGTATTAACGATTTTTAAAAATAAAAAAGAGAAACACTATTTACTATTTTTATCTTAAAATCCAAAAGACGTACATGAAACAAATCCATAGTAATATAATATAAAGCTGAAAAGTTTGTTTCTAGCCGCTAATCTCAGGAAGTACTGATTCGAATTGAAAAATTCTTTTTGTGTTGGCCCATTTTTACTGAGACAGCCTATAGGCTACTTTTTCAACTCAATTATCTTACATAATTATAGTACTACACCCTTTCCACTGTGGCTTCACCCAAGTGGGCTACAAAATTTATATTGTTCCATTTTCTCCTGATGTAATGTAGCCCATTCAATGATATCGTAGCTTGAGTAGTGATGAAATAATTAGAATGTGATTGTGAATGAAATGTGAATTTGTGAAATAGAGAAAAAAAAATGGGATAAATAATGGGGTGTGTAAGGTGATGGTGCATTTGCCCCCCTCCCCCCTGCAGCTTGTTACTCGCAGCTAATAACTGATATTTTAGATTTAGCCAACACTTCAACAACATACTATTGAAATAGTGTAAATAGTGAAAGTAAATGAGTTGTTGCAGTAAATAAATATAATTTTTATTTTTCTACTACCTATTTATCGATGTATTTTTTTTGCCCCACCTTATGAAAATCTGCCAAGCCGCAATGGAGCAGTGTTGTGGATCAAGCTCCAAACCTTCTACACGGAGAAAGAGACCTATGCCCAAGTGTGATGATAAACGCTGAATGCTAATGTTAAGAAAGTTCTGGGTACGCCTATGATCACATGTATTTAGTTTTCATTGAAAGTGCAATTTTTAAACAAAACAAACATCTGCAACCTTAATGTCTATATGAAGAATCTTTTCACAATGCTTAAATTTGACAGTTTATTCATATTATACTTCAGCTTTATTAAATGTAATAGTGGAGGTTTGGTTAAAATGTTGCTAAAAATATCGTGTTTGATAGGAAACCCCATATTTTGTAGAACAGAAAATAAATCAATTTATTTTTGTAAAATAATTTGCTCATATATTTTTTAAACTTTTATTAAAAAACTATAAAATGAGTACAATGATTTTTATAAAAATAGTTAAAAACAAATTTAGAATAACATTTAAGATTTTATTTCATTTAATGACACTTACATGGCACTTTTAGCACTTATATTATAATAGATACTTTCGTGTTTTGTGATAAAAAAATTGACTAGGTATTTTAACAATGCTGTTATATCGCTATAGCACCCATAACAGTTTTTTGGTATCGGTGGAAAATATTAACAAAGTCTACAATTGAAGGATTATCCTTTGTGCACTTTTTGAATAATTTTTCTTGGGACTGAAATATAAATGATTAAGCCATAAGTTTATTAATTTAAAAGTATCGCTTACGAAAACATAGTTAATATTTAAAAAAAAAATTGCAGGCCTCAAAAAAGTAGGTTCTCTATCTGACTTTTTTTTTTGGTACCTGAACATTTTTCTAGATGTACCGATTTTGATGATTCTTGTTTATTTCAAAGCTGATATGTATTAAGCAAGATCTGATGAGTAGTTTTTGAGTTATCCTTAATGTGTTTGTTGTATATATATTTTTTACGAGCTATGCCCGCGACTTCGTCCGCGTGGTATTTAACAAAATAGTAATGTTTAGTTCGCAGTTATAAAATAAAAAAAAAAAAAAAATAAAAGTAGCCTAAGTTACTTCATATTACATCAGGTATTTGCCAGTAACAGTGCCATCAAAATCGTTCCAGCCCTTTCAGAGATGATATAAAAAATTATGACGACAACTATGTGTCAGCCAATTTTTAAGGAATCATACATTATAATGGGATGTTCCCATTATAATGTATAGAAACATGCATATGAAATATGCTTGGCAGAGATTTTTATTTTAGAAATTTATTTATTTTTTAACTTTGCGAACTGAACAATTACTTTTTTATAATCCACGCGGACGAAGTCGCTGGCACATAATAATTAAGTGTATAAGTTTATTTTTATTAAAGAGATACAATTTGGGATCAACTGGTCCTTATTTGAAAAATATTTTTGTCTCAGAGTATTAGACATACTGCTATGACACAGATGTGAAGTATAACAACTACAGCTCTAGTTATTAATATGATATTAATTTACTTAAATATTTAAATCTGAACAGTAAATTTCTAATAAAATAAAAACATGATTTACCTCAATGAACTCCATTAAATCATTCCCTACATATTCATGCCCGTAGTCCTTCAGAATGCTGTAAGTGATGTTTGAAAAGAAGTTTCTTATATTAAAAGCAACTAAAGGATTATGAGAAGACACTGTCAAGACAGCATTTGAGAAGCCATCATTTACAATTTCTATATTTACCCTCTCATTTCCTACTGACCAGCAAAGTACATTCTTTGATCTCAGAAATTCGTCAGAACTTATTTCACTTAATAAATAGTTTGCTTTGGTTTCACTGAAAATTTCAAAACAATAACTTCCGCTTGTAAATGAATCCTCAAAGTGTCTCGGTAATTTGACTAAAAAGTACCAAGTTATGGGTTTAACTTCTGGAACTTCATTGATCTTAAACAATTGCCCGTGATGATTGCGTGTCGTTTCAAAAATTAATTCCTTAATAGATTTTTTTGTTTTTTTTGTATACTCAATGTCATTGCTGGGGTAATCACATTCGATGAATTGTTCCGAATTCAAAATTATCGTTTGGTTATGTAGATTAGCCCATAGCGTCTCACTCTCATTTAAAGCCCCAGGCACAGGTGTTACTAGATTGATGTTAACATTCACGTATGTTAAATTTAACATTTGTGCATTTAAAGGTACAAGAATATTCAGTTCTCGCAGATATTCGTTAATTTTAACGCTGGTTGTTTTTAAAACCTTCTGCTCAGACAAAAGTGTAACATGAATCTGAAGATTGCCAAACAGATTAGAGAGTACATCGATATATTTTTGCTCTAGAGTAGTTGATGTAGCTACTTCAATAAGAAAGTAAAATGTGTGGGTATCAAAATATTCTCCAATGTTACTTGTGACTAACAAAGGAATTGCTTCTTTTAATATATCCTCATATTTATCATAGACTTTAATTTTACATTGAATCATTCCTTCCACAAGATCTGTTCTATTAGACAAAGCCAATGCTGTGATGTATTTTTCTTGCTTTGCCACTGCTTGAGCGAGCGAATCATTTTTAGAAATTTCATCTATTACTTGGTACAAGCATTCAACATGATTGTACATATGTTTTGATGGGCAATAATCAGTCACAGTTGGTATTTGTACATAAGACAATTCATCTTCTAATGGCAAGAAATAAATCATCTTCGAGTATGTTACACAGACAATTTTATCATCTACCTTTATGAAATCTTTGACATGTTTTACTATAAACTCTCGGAATGTTTTATAAGTTTCAGAAAATGTTTGATCCGCCTTCCACAAACTAATACCATCAGAATATATAATAGTTTCATTGAAAGTAGTAAATTTTGCAATTGCTTTGTTCAAATGAATGATATCGGGTATGTTATGTTCTCTGCTTAGAGTGATCTTAATCAAGGTGCCCGAGGCTAACCCTAGAAGTACACACAGATGATTTTTATTAATAAAACTTACATTGTTGAGTTGAGATGGACTGGAATATAGTTTAATTAGATTTGCAGTTTGATTCCGTGTTTTAAGGCATATTAGTGCAGCATATAATGACAAATAATCAAAACTAATTATAACAAAAATTTGATTGCTCCAAATAACGTTTTGTAATTTAAATTTATCTCTTATATTGAGAAATTGTGTTTCATTTATCGGGTATGTACGAAACAAAATCTTCCCATAACTAATATTTGTGAAACTTTGTATATTTTTATGTAATATTTGGACTTTATTGATCAGCGGAAACTCAGTGCTTATTTTATGAACGCAAAAGTCTAATCCTTTTGGGTTTTTCTGTAAACTGAACGATACGTCTTCACTGTAACAAATACCCACAATTTCCTTTTCACGTTTTTGAAAATTACTTGTAACATTCTTCAATTTAAACTTCAACGGAGATATGTAAAGATCACCGCAGCTATCTAAACATATGATATGATTACTTGATAATATTAGTTGAACTATTATAAATTCTGAAACGTAAATCCACTGGGACTTTTTTCTTAGGGTTTCATAATCGAGGTCTTCGTAGAAAAATATTTGATATTTATTCCAAAATACTGCACTCTGGGTGTAGAAGTTAGAAGCTATGTTGAGGTTATCGAACACTTCGTGTTGAAATTTAACGACTTTTTTAATATCCATTTTTATTTAAGTAGGCATCAAAGAATGAAATTTAAAACTTTTATAAGAGGAAGTCCATTTTTTCGCGCCTCTATTCAAATTGTCACCACGATGTCAAAACTCTTAACAAAAAAAAAAAAACTTGTGAGTTAAAAGATTTGTTTATACTCTATGGTTTGAATTTTGGTTTGTGGTCTTGTTCTACATTTAACTTTGTCTTTCTCTACGGAACAGACAAAAGTATGCGATAAACCTTTTTTCCTTTCTATTAATTTTGTATTTTTTTTTTTTTTGTATTAAAACCTTCCGTGGGCCTTAAGGAACATACAAAAAATAAATTAGCCCGATGGCTCGACCAAGAAGCTTATACAGATGTACCAGGAGCTAGAACATCCTATCCGATTTTTTATAGTTTAGATGATATGCTTTATTTTTCAATGTTTTTCGACCTTAGCGCTATTTTTGATCATAATTTCGTAAATAATTAAGATAAATGCTTGATTTTTTAACCGACTTCCAAAAAAGGAGGGGGTTCTCAATTCGACTGTATTTTTTTATGTATGTTAGAACTTTTGACCGGGTGGACCGATTTCGACATTTTTTTTTTAATCGAAATGTGGTGTGTATCAATTGGTCCCATTTAAATTTATTTGAGATCTAACAACTACTTTTTGAGTTATATCTAATAATGGGTTTTTACTTGACACTTTTTTCGTCGACCTACGTTGTATTATACCGCATAACTTTCTACTGGATGTACCGATTTTGATAATTCTTTTTTTGTTGGAAAGAAAATATCCCTAGTTTAGTACCATGATAAGAAAACCAGGATCTGATGATGAGATCCCAGAGAAATCGAGGGAAACTCGAAAATCCGCATAGCTTTTTACTGGGTGTACAGGTTAAAACCAAACGTGTCAACTGTCATACTTTGTTATTTATTATTATTAATTTAATCATTATATTTGTCTAGTAGAATTCTTTCAGTAAAACCAATATTCCTCTTGGTTTCTCGTTTATTATGCCACAATTTATTTAATTGAAAATGCCTGACGAAAAACTAGGCATGCCTTCGCTGTCGAGATATCTACGACCCGTTAAGTTTGACATCGAGCCTGATGTCGCGGACGCCGATGAAAAATGGGTACACTGGAAATCGACATTGAAAAGCTTCTTAGCAGAAGAGATTACCGACGATGTACCAGACTCCCTTAAGCGTAAGCTGCTAGTTAATCACTTATCGGCATCGATTTACAAGCATATCAAAACATGCTCCACTTATAAAGATTCGATGAAAGTTCTAGAAGACATCTATGTCAAACCGAAAAATACTATTCTAGCTCGACACATTCTCTTCAACCGCAAGCAACGAGCCGACGAAACGATCTCTGACTATATTAGAGCTCTCCGACTTTCCGCGAAAGATTGTAAATTCGAAGACGTCATAGCTCAAGAGCATGAAGAATAAGCAATTCTTAGTGCTCTCATATCCGGCTTACTATCACGAAGGATTCGCGAACGGTTACTAGAAAACTCAAAACTCACTCTCTCAGAAGCACTTAATCAAGCCGTAGCTCTGGAAACGGCAGAGAAGGATGCAGTTGCTATTGGTATCAGTTCTACGCAGCTTACCGCCATATCGCAAAGTACTTCACGGGACAAGGAATCCGAAAATCTAGCAGCAGCTCCATCGTCACGAACTTTTCAAGCCGCCCCGACTACGCCACCTCCGGCTAAACCCTGGTTCTTTTGCGGCGGGAGTCTTCATCCAAGGTTCAGATGTCCAGCCAACAAAGCCACCTGCAAAAAGTGCTCAAAGAAAGGACACTTTGCAAGCGTCTGTAGATCGGGCCCGGCGTGAGCCAAGATGGCAGTGAATCCCCGAACGGAGATTCACTGCCATCTTGACTCACGCCGGGCCCGATCTTACTTAAAAAGAACGTCCGTTCTTCAAAAACGGACCCTCTTGTCGAGGAAGCCGAGCTCTTAGAGACCAATCCCTACTACTCTCTCATAAGACGGGATAATGGAGAAACCTCAACGGTATCAAACCGTCAATTGGCTCCTTTCCCCAGTATCACTGATAATAGCAGCGACGATAACTTTGAAATGGCCTCCGAAGATGATAATCTCAGGTTTCCATCTGAAAATACCTCCACACCTCCACCTGAAAATATCGCTCCTTCGTCACCGCCTCGTGTAGGAGAGCCGTCGACGACTTCGCCAGTTCTTCGGACTGGGCTCCCCAGGAGATCTAATAGGACGCGAAAATTACCCTCCTACCTAGCGGACTTTGTGGTTGATGGGAGTGAGAGTGAAAACTGAACCGGGGGAGAATGAGGTGATATGCGACCTCCGCGCCATGTATACGATCTCCGTAGTGTTGTTAAAACCAAACGTGTCAACTCTCATGCTCTGTTATTTATTATTATTAATTTAATCATTATATTTGTCTAGTAGAATTCTTTCAGTTAAATAAAACTAATATTCCTCTTGGTTTCTCGTTTATTATGCCACACCATCGTCGTTGAAACCGGCTTACATTCACCCATGTTAAATTTTTCTATTAAATTTTCAATATAATTTGTCTGTGATAGGCTGATAGCTTCATTTCTCTCCATACATGAGTGAATTGTATGCCAAGGCAATGGTGTAGCGAACCCATATCTCTTAATTGAAAAGCTTTTTGTAATTTCATTTTTACTTCTTTTAACAGATTGTCTGAATTATATGCCAGTATTAAATCATCCACATAAATCATTGCAAATAGCTTTTTACCTCCTTTTTATAAAATATATAAGCAAGGTTCTGCTGTAGAGTTCTTAAATTCGATTTTCATCAATTTATTATGTAACTTCAAGAACCATTGTCGTCCTGCTTGATTCAACCCATAAATAGCTTTATTTAGTTGACATATTCCATTATTTTTATATCTATTTATGTCTTATAGCTTTTCTTATTAATTCTTTATCTTTTCCGTTTGTCACTATAATTTTTAAGTATTTATACAAATTTGTTCGTCTATATCACCGTTTAAAAATGCAGTACACACATCTGACTAGGATAATTGGAACGAAGTTCCTTACGGTAGGCTTGACATTTGGCTGGGCGATCGAACTGAAAAAAATGTGATATTAAAACCGTAAGAAAAATATATAACGGAAGTGACGTAATATCAGTCACACGACTGTATAATATGACGTTTGTAAAACTAAAATATTACTAGTAAACCTTTTTTAAAAATTATTTATGTAGTTCTATATTGTCGACAAAAATAAATAAAGACACATGTTTTTTTATTTCACTTAAATGTTTGAATAATAATAATTATTATTATTATTTTGTTTGATTTATTTTATTTTACGGTATTTGTTATTTTCTAAAATACTAAATTTCCTAAATACTTTTATGTTCTTAATTAAAAACCGTATACTATCCGAAGGAACTTCGTTCCGGCCCGGTGTTCCAAAACACCACATAATTTTTTTCATGTCATTTTCAATTGTATGTGCAATGAGTAGTCTAATGTTACTCATTTTTGCAACAGGTGCAATGTTTCTTTGTAATCAATACCTTTTTTCTGATTAAACCCACGCGCCACGAGTCGTGCCTTTCGTCTATCTATTTCTCCTAGTGCATTATACTTATATTTCAATATCATTTTATTATCTATCAAATTTTTGCTTTCGTTTTTGTGTACATTTGTCCCCAAGTATTGTTTTTAAGATGAGATTCAATCTTATTTATTATTGCATCTTCCCATTCATCACTGTTCTCATATATTTCACAAAAGAATGATTGCTCAGCATCCATCTCGTAATGTTGATGCCATGCTGGTGATTTTCTCTGTCTTTTTGTACTGTTAGTCATTGCTTCGACTTCATTATCTGTCACATATTGTTATCTATTTCGTCTATTTCTGTAGTTGCATCTAGCATTGCATCTATCATTCGTCATTGTTCAATTCATGTTCTGACTCATTTCCTTCATTTTGTATTAACTCATCATCATTTTCTTTATTTTGTTTTTCTGGAAAAATATAACTTCTATTTCCTTTTTATCAACTTCTTTTTGTTTTTATTCTTCTCTCATCTCGTTCTCATAGAACATTTTATCGAGCACTTTAACGTCTCTACTGATTATCACCTTGTCTGTTTTCGGGTTATATATCCGGTACGCTTTATAATTTTCGGAATATCCGATAAAAATTCCGGCTGTTGCTCTGGTTGCAAATATTCCATTTTTCTTTTCTTTATTTAGTACAAATGCTTTAGCTCCAAATATGTGAAAATGTTTCACGGATGGAATTTTCTTTACCCATTTTTCAAACGGAGTGGCATTATCAATGCTGCTGCAAGGACTTCGATTCGTCAAGTAGTTAGCTGTAATAATTGCTTCAGCCCAAAAATCTTCTTTCATATTAGCGTCTATCAGCATACATCTCGCTTTATCAAGCAATGTTCTATTTTTTCTTTCTGCTAATCCATTTTATTCCGGCGTATATGGTGCCGAAAGTCTCCTCTTGATACGTTTGTCTTTTAGATAATTATCAAATTTATTGTTTATATACTCTGTCCCATTGTCACTTTGCAAATATACTATTTTATTTTTCGTAAATCGTTCAGCCTCGTTTTTAAATTCTATTATATAAATTTTGATAGGGCTTCATCTTTAGTTTTCATTGTGTATACTCTTTTATATCTCGAATGATCGTCTATTGTCTAATGTGATGAAGTATTTTGAACCTCCCTTAGATGGCTGTCAAATGGGATCACATACATAAGTATGTACAATTTTCAATCTATGATTTGTCCGTTGCTCATTTTTACGTGTATTAAACGACAGTTTTGTTGCCTTACCCTTAGCACAGACTACACAATCTCTTATTGTGTCAGATTAATTAAATTCTAAGCCTTCCATACTTTTCTTATTAAGAGCTATTCTCATTTGCCCTTCATTAAGGTGTGCTAGTTTTCTATGCCATAGTTGCATTTTATTTGTTCCACAATAGTTGGATTTCTCTTCTAAATTTTCTTTAACGTAGTATAAACCATCTTCATTTCTTTCTGCTTTTAACAGTATTTGACCATTTCGCATTACGGTTGCTTATTGCTGCTTAAAAAAAAACTGTTAAACCTTTATCTGTCATTTTTCCTACTGACATTAGATTTGTAGTTAGCGACGGTACATATAAGGCTTCAGTCAGTTGTAGACCAGGTATTTCCTTTATGTTTAGTTTCACTGAACCTCGACCTTCATTTGTGCTGTACAGTTCTCTGAAGCTAACCTTAGAGTTTTATAGTCATCTTTTTCTACATTATGGAATCTTTCTAATTCATGAGTCACGTGTGACGTGCATCCACTATCAAGACACCATTTTCTGACTTTTTCTTTGTTATAATTAGCATTTAGACATGTTTCTAAGCAATAATTCGCATTGCTTTTAGTTTTGTTCATTTTCGACCAGCATTCATTTGCTTTATGCCTCTTTTTATGACATTTGTAGCATTCAATAATATATTTCTTATTTTTTATTTGTTGCTTACTGTACAGTACTTCTTGTTTTAGTTCTCATAAGTTGTATTAGCCATATTTTTTCGTGCTTCAGCTTCTTCAATGATCTTTATTTTCAGGCTATCTGGATCTGGAAAATCATCTCTAGATTCTATGGCTATGCTAAAATTTTCAATAGATTGTGTTAAACTATGTAGCAGCATTATACTTAATAAATCTTTATTAATTATTATATCCATGTCAGCTAGTCTATCGACAATATCCATTAATTTGTTTAAATGATCAACTATGCTGTCATCATCTTTCATTTTTCTTAAAATCAACTCTTTTAACAGAGTTGCTTTTCTAGCGGGACCTTTACTATGATATATATTTTCAAGCGTATCGCACCCAGACTTCTTTACTGGTTTGACAATATTTTACTTGTTTTAGTTCGCTTGGAGATATTATAAGAAATAACTCAGCTAATGCTAACCCATCTTTTCTATATATTTGCTCAGTTCGTCGCCTTTACTTGTTGGCTTCTTAATTTTATTAGAAACATAGTTCCAAAGACCAAGTTTCAACAACAGAGCTGTTGCATGAATTCTCCATGTATCGTAATTTTCTCTTTTTAGTGGCTCTTTGTGCACATGATGACTCATTTTTCTCGTTTTCAATATACTATATTTTTCGCATCCACGCGCTGCCCATAACCTTTCATAGAGAGTAGTTTTTATCTCAGTGGAATTATCTCTAATAAAATCTTTTTTTAAATAAGCATAGTTTTATTTATTTCAACTTATATTTTTTAATTATTACAACCTGACACAATTTTCTTTTTATTTCATCGACATCTATCAAAAAAATATTATTTTAAATTTTATTGCAAGACAGTGTTCTCTATGACATAGATATTAAGTTATTGCCCACTTTTTCCAACGGATACCTATTCGTGCACAGCGTGAATAATTTTCTAAGTTGTCAGTAAGGTCTGAAGAAAATTAAACCACAAGACTTATATCCCAAATTTAATTTTCTTTAAATGTACATATATTTCGACTTAAGGAGAGACCCAGATGAAAATAAACCATTTAAAAGGTTGGATTCAGCTGGCACATGTAAATTTCAGGAACCATTTAAAGTTGTGGCTATGACGCTGAATTAAGAACTAACAAAGGGCCCTTTTTCTCTAACTTTCCTCTCGCAACCTATTAAATGGTTTCAATATAATAAGGAACACGTTTGCGCAAAGGTCATAGCACCAGTTTTTGGCTGTTGCGTTGGCGGTTGTGGATTCGATCCCCGCACATGACAAACATTTGTATTTGCCATACAGATATTTGCTGTGGTCTGAATGTTGTGCAGTCCTTGTGGGTCTCTCCACCTCGGAGGGCACGTTAAGCCGTCGGTCCCGATTGTTATCATGTACACCTGATAGCGATCGTTACTCATAGTATATATACCCGCTTTGGAGCAGCGTGGTGGATTAAGCTCTGATTGTTCTCCTACATGGTTAAAGAGGCTTATGCTTAGCAGTGGGATATTAGAGGCTGAAGCTTATACAAAACTAAGACTTCATAATATTTTAGTAGACAAAATAAAGCGGTAATATCAACTTTTAGACTTTTGAATTTCGTATGCCTAGATTCCCCATTATAAAATAATAATACATGTAGAATTTAATACAAAGTATAGGCACTATATCGTCATAAAGTAACGCTATTTTTAACTGACTTCATCATGACCGACTTCATTGTCTGGATCATGTCAATAAAAATGCGTTTATCCTGTAAAATATATAGGTTGATTTTTTTAAATCTTAAAAAACTATCTCAAGTTTTTTGTTAGATCCTGCTAAGTAGCATTTAGTAAATCTTATTATTAGTTTTCCAGGCGGTCTTTATGTGTTTGGTAGCAAGGGTTCTAAATAATTGTATATTACTCGAGTTTACCATAGACCAGGCTTGTGCAAATTAGTTCTTTTCGTCTCGAGTTTTTTAAACTGCTTAGCGTTTCTAATTGAAAAGTCCAGTATTTGGCATGCGGATCTACAAATATGGTAAATATGTAGGCTAAAGCTTAGATTTGTGTCCATTATAATGCCTAGGTCACGGATAGAATATTTTTTCTGAAGTGGACTATTTTTTATTTTGTAGGAACTTGGTTTCAAGTAACGTGCGTCGACGAGTGAAGTTAAAAGATCCGTTTAAAAGACACCAGGCAGCAATTCTATCAACCAATCAGCGTTGTTGTTATTTGATTTATCTAAACAGAATTTCAGGTCGTTAGCAAATATAAAGTACCTATTTGGAATTGTGGTAAGATACCGTGATATCGTTTATGAAGATATTAATTAAGAGAGCTCCTACTTTCCTACTCCTACTTTTTGATTATGACGTCCTAATATTTGTAAGATAAGTACGTGGTGAGCCATAAGAGTGCCACCTATTCCAAAAGCAAAGAGTTTCTCAATACCAGTTTGTATTCTACTCTGTCAAATGCTTTGGAAAACTCAGTATAGATAACGCTCACTTGTCTTCGTGAACCTAAGGAACTATGGAATTAATAAAATTCTTTCGATTCGTGACTGTTGATCTACCAATTACAACGGTATGTTGAGCCTCTGAGAGCCTATAAAGTGCATAGCGCGATATAACAGGATGTATCAGTGACTCGAATAACTTTGGCAGGGCCGACAGTATAGAGCTGGGCCTATAGTTAGATACGTTGTTACGGCCATCTTTGTAAATAAGCGCAATTCTTCCTAGTTTCCACAGATCTGAAAAAGCTCCGATTTGGAAAGATTTATTAAAGATGAAAGAAACAGGAAAAGAATGCCGAGGCGCACTTGCCCAAAAATAGCGTTGGTAAGTTATCTGGGTCAGCTCTCTTCTTTGTATCCAGTTTTTACAAACTTTCGATTTATACATTGAAGTCAATATTGACGAAAAAGGTATGGTTGACGGGGAAAAGTTCTTTACCTCTTTCTTTATTAAAGAGCGAGTCAACTTTGTCTTAGACTGAGGAAAAAAAGTCAACGAATAAGTTGCAGATACAAGGACCGTCTGTAATTACCCTGGAGTTGAGCGTCATTCTTGGTGGACATGTGTTTGGTAAATTTCTAACGTTTTTCAGGTGAGTCCAGAAGTATTTGGAATTCTTAGTTAAATTGTTTTTTATTTCATAGATATATGTATTATAGCATTCATGAATTAGACTGCTGTAGTCAGATCTCAATAATTCTTACGTAAGTGTATCTAATGGATTTTGTAAATTTTTGCTTTTATTCTGTATTTATTTTCTGTTTTAACGCTTACTGTTATACCGCACTAGACAGTTCTCATTATTACGTTTGGCTATTGGCATATGTTTTTCTATACTTTTATGTAGACTACTATAAAAGTTAGCTAGCATTAGGTAGACGTTGTCACAGCACAGGAGTAGATCAATCCATGGCACGTTAACCGAATCCTAGTTAAGTGCATTGTAGTTGCTCTTATAAAAGTTATTTTTTTTTTTAAATTTTACATTCGTCCAAGTTTCTGACGTTTTCTGTTAGGAGTTTTACATTAAGAGCTGGGTGTTGATTGTCGATTGTGGTAATGTGGTTCTTATTTTCAGAAACTGATATTTGAGAGGAATTGGATAGTATTAAATCAATAATTTGTTCATTATGGTTTTTAATATTATTATTGTTATTATTATAAATTATGCTCTTAACAGAAGTCCTCGAATATAGCATTCAAGCTGCAACCACTCAATGGCTGTAGGTTATTTGAACCTGGCGGTCCAGACAAACGCATTTTACTCGAGTAAGAGTCTCCCGCCAGAAGTAAATGTCCGTTATTTCCATTCTGATTCCCATTCTGTTTCTTTTTGATTGAGATCTCTCCCATTCTGATTTCTCGCGCGACTTTTGATCACTTTTAACAGCTATCAAGATCCCCCGTCGTTTTTCAATTTGTTTATGTCAGTTTGATCTCTGTCTCTCGGATATATTGTGTAGCGATTGTCAATGAACCTACCATTGAATACACCGTCACAGAGTCAAGTTTCTCTAAAAATTAAAATAAAATATTGAGTTTTACTTTTCTTGTTTTATTTCGGACCCCATAACATTTCGACAAATCAATTAGTAAGATATGAAGCAATGATTTTAAAAGCTTTACCCCTTACACTAACTTTGTTTGTTTTGTTATTATTAAGATCAAAAGAACTATTAGTTCGAGTTAAAAATCTTTAATTTTATAATAGCTCATTATCTGTATAACATCGTAACTATAACTTTAACAACTATAATTTTAACCAAAAAAAGTCGCTTCAATGTCCCTGACTAATCATCGCCTCGTTGGTTATTCACATGCTTAGTTATTGTGTTTTAGATTAATGTTTTCAAGAGCCGCTATATAAGCTAGAGTATATTTTTTAGCTCTAGAGTGTATTTTTTTTTAACTAGAAATTTATACAGAAGAAAAATATACAGTCTACAGTTTTAGTGATAAAATTGATATACAAAATGAAAAACAATGTCAAATTTTAAATATTTTAATTCAATAATCTTCAGTAACGTACATATTTACAAGAAAAAAAAAAATAAACAAGATACTTTTCAACACATGCGAAAATATCAACGAAATGAGAAAGTAACGCCTCTCACTTCACTGAATAATATTTTACTTGGCACACATTTCGTTTATAAAAAAAAAAAAAAAAAAAAAAAAACAAATAATAATAAACCGATTTCAGCCAAATTTTTCGTACATTTATTTGTCAAATTAAATCTCCATTGGATGTATTTAAAATATTAAAACTGGTATTCAAGAATTTTTCATGCATTTCATTTTTTAATTTGATATTAATGATAAGTAAAAAAAGATATCATTAAACTTTTCACATTCGTTTATATTTAAGACACAATAACATTTTTACAAATTATATATAAAAACTATTTTTATGGCATTGATATTTATTTTACATCTATCTGTAAATTTTTAAATGGCAATTCAGTAGCTAAAAATCGTATTTCTTACCACGGTCTTCTAGTTGTTTACATAGGTCTTGCAACAACAGTAGTGGGTGTATATCGGCTTAATGATTGCGCTTTTCTTTTCAATTTACGGCCGCCAGAGGCATGACGATAGATAGGTGTGCTGTGCCACGAAGCCAGAATAGCATTCTGTTTCTTTTGCTATCACACGTCACGCATTTATGTTTTAAAATATAACCAATTACAATGAAACGTCACTCAACCGGCGTGCGCAGTGTGCACCGCACCACGTGACCGCAAACCTCCCGATAGCCGTGTACAACGGCGTTGACGCGAACGAAAAGTCATGACACTATCGTACTCTCTAATCTTTCACCATTGAAATTGAGCTCCGTTGCAAGATCGTGTTTCGTATAGTCTGACACACGAAAGCTGAAATTATAATATTTACAAACCCTTATTGGGTAATTGAGCTGTTTAATACTTGACGTATATTTCTTTCGACTAAATATCTAAAAGTACCAATCGAACTATAAATGAATTTAAATAAGGTTGGTTATTCGAAACAAAAATTTAAAATAATGAATCGAAATACTGTAAAAGAAATTAATAATATTTAGTGTTATGGCTATGTTTTCATTTATCATATTAAGATTTTATAATTTTTTCGATTTTAAGATTCAGCTTTCTTGTGTCAGATCATTTAAACTGTAAGAAAATAAATAAAACATTCTATTATTAAAATGTAAATTCACAATAATTAATAATAGATATTAAATACTCAACCGATGCGCGGTCGTTTCAACTTTAAAATCTAATTGGCACACTTTCACAACGAATAACTAGCAACGCTATTACTAATAAAAAAAAATTAACTAAAGAGGTTTCATATTAAAATTAAATATTTAGACTTAGCGTGACATTTCAAATACTATAATAACTATATACAGATATCTTCTGATATGTGTTTTTATTGCGGTGGATCACTGAATACTCGGCTTAATACTTTATAATTGTTATTAAAAATACTATTTTTGGAAAAAAATGTGTTTTATAGAAACATATTTTGAAAGTTTATTATCGACCAATATTTTATTGTATGTAGTGTAGTAACTAACAATCTTGAGAACGTGTTTGATTTATAATTAGATAATTAATTTTAATTTCAATCGTATTATGTCTTGGTGTAGTTATGAGAAACAAAAATAAAAAATAAAAAAATAAAAAATAAACAAAATATCCGTAGGAAATGTTTAACTGGTTGTGTGAAAGAAAAACGCGCTAATACATGGTACCTTCCATTACATAATATAAGAGTAAAAATTTTAAGGAGCCATACTGCTCTAATGCAGGTTTTTGATAATAATTTTCCAGCCATAAGTAACAATATCTATTAGATATTTATATAAACACCAGGATTGACGATTTTAGGTGTTCTTGCGACACGGAGGGTAGACACATAAGGACACACACACACTCAGATTAGAACCAATCTTTGTTTAAATAAATACCCCAAGCAGGACACAAGTCCAAGAACATACAGCGTTAAAGAATCTTATATACATAATAAAAAGCAATATTGATCGATAATAATCAACACGGTGCTCTGTCACTATTGGTCTTTAAATATAAAAAGAACTACATCACACGCGGCAAGTACATGCTTAATTTATCTATAACTAATCCTATATTTACAAAATTCTCACAAACTTGAGTATTTCATAATTGCACTTTATTCGAATGCGGTTTGTCTTTCATAAAATTAATTTCTGTGATTTTTTAATGTTTAAAAGTATTTTAACTGTAGCAACTGACAATTTTTTTACATAATCTGTACTAATGGTGTTTTTAAGAAAAATAATAATATTATTAGCATTTTTTTTTTGAATGATATAGCTTATTACACCACAAGCTTATTACAAAAACGTTAATTAAAAACAAAATAATTGAAATTGTATAAGTATACGAAGGCATTCTCATTTTAAGTCGATATGTATATTTTGTATTATTATGGCATTTTATTATTTTACAATAACTTAATTAAAAAATATAAATAAATAAAATGTAATTTTATCGTGAATTAAGGTGTTGCCATCTTTATAACATATCGAATTAGTAATCGACATTGTAAAGAACTTAGTCTAATATATCAAATGTTACCATTACGAAAAATTTACAAGTTTTATTTTTATTTCTCATAATTTGCGCGTCTGTTTTTCTGAGACGACGCTGAGGTAGTGCTTGCGTTACTTTTTGATGTCCGGGTCCATTTTTGTTTTGTCCATTGTTGATGACACCATCCCGCTTTGAGGGTATAATTTGTCTAAATGCTTTAGAGATTCATTTAAGAAGTTCTGAAACAAATAAAAATAATGTTAATGGGCAAGAAATACCTGGTGAATTTTATACTTTCATAAGTATTTCACGAGACTTGTAAATCAATGGTGACGCATTAGTCACAGTAACTGGCTGTAACGTTAGCGCTCGCATGTTTCACCCCCACATTTGACAGATATTTGTAAAGATCATAAAAATATTTGTCATAGTCTTAAGTAGAAAACTAACAAAAGTAGCTTTGTGTAATTTCAGACTAAACTTTATATCTACGCCAAACTACACCCAGGTACGAATAACTATTCTGAATAATGTAACATACATTCAAACTGTCGCATTTCTATAGTATTTTTTTTAATCGTACATATTAAGAATAGCATGGTGTCGTCTCCTGTCAAAGATTTTCATTGTAATATGAAACTTTGAATAGTTACGGGTCTCTGTAAAGAACTCACTATAGACGGCGCCACGGTTCGCTTAAACCGAAAATAAAAATCATCATATCAGGAATTTCGCTCTGGCGGGTACATCGTTCCATAGCTTAATTGGCTAGAGCGCCGACACGGTCAGTCGGAGACGCGGGTTCGAATCCCGCTGGAGCGGTCAATTTTTGATATGATATTCAAAAAATGTTTAGAATCCCTAATGTGTGGGTAACACAAAAATAAAATCGTACATATTAAGAATAGCATGGTGTCGTCTCCTGTCAAAGATTTTCATTGTAATATGAAACTTTGAATAGTTACGGGTCTCTGTAAAGAACTCACTATAGACGGCGCCACGGTTCGCTTAAACCGAAAATAAAAATCATCATATCAGGAATTTCGCTCTGGCGGGTACATCGTTCCATAGCTTAATTGGCTAGAGCGCCGACACGGTTAGTCGGAGACGCGGGTTCGAATCCCACTGGAGCGGTCAATTTTTGATACGATATTCAAAAAATGTTTAGAATCCCTAATGTGTGGGTAACACAAAAATAAAATCGTACATATTACGATAATAGTACTTTAGAACAGCAGTCCTAAGACAGCCTTCATTTTTATAATAGTAAAATATATTACCTGTATGGCTGTGAGAGCGGCCACTATAGCAGGGCCACCGAACCCGTGCGAGATGAGAGAGAAATGTGTTAGATGTCGCTGTATAGCCGGCTCAAGTAAATGTGGCGGCCGCGTGTTGCAGAGCGGTGATCGATCCTGGTTTAAGAGGTCCATCACTTCTTTTACCACCTGAGGAAATAGGAAATTTAATTAGAACAATGCTTGCCAACCGATGGCGGAATAACCATCCAACTGCTGGCTTTGAAATACACAGGCCGAATACGGGCAGAAGCGTCTTCGGTGCGACAAAACCAGCCCTGTCACCAACCCGCCTGCCCAGCGTGGTGACTATGGGCAACAAACCAGAGTTCATGCCATTTTTGGCGCGAACTTGTGAAGGCCTATGTCCAGCAGTGGACTGCGATAGGCTGAAGTGATTATGATGATGATGAATGCATAACAAAGAACAAAGGTTTCAGTCATTTAAAATTATTTAAGTCATTAAAAGGAAATATATTTTCCACGGACTAGTATTTCAAGATCAAATGGAATATACTTCAGATTTTAGTCCCAATCAGGTAGTCCATGGCAAAACTGAAAGTTTAAGAACCACTCGTCTAAATGGGTGTATGAATAAACTGTTTAGTCGGCAGTGTGTAGAGTGCTCACCTGTTTGGTGGCCTGCAGCAAGTCCCGGCGGCGGCGCGCGTCGTGCTCGGCGTACTGCCGCGCCAGGTACTCCGCGAGAGCGCGCGCCGGGAACTCCGTCTCGCACACGTAGCCGAAGTCACGGGCTAAGTGCACTGCTTCAGCTGTTGAGAGGGTTATTTTTTATTCTAAAAAAAAATATGTTTTGCATCATTTACCACGATTACCATAGTTTATAGATGCCTGCAACACCAGAAACATCGCAAGCGCGTTGCCGACCTTATCTCACACACACAACAGTGCTTGAAAACAGTATTATTTAGCTGTGATCTTTTTTTTTAGGTCAAACTACTTCTCCAGTTTTTTTTTTTGATATATATATAAAGTTATGTCCACAGGCACTATAAGTGCCGTGCTTTTGTTATTCCGATGTTTAGTTTTATTACTGATTGTATACTTGTTACACTACTGCAGCTTACATTAAGAGAACTAATTATTCTATCTTAGTATCCCTAATGCAGACGTGAGTCCACCGACCACAATTATGCTAAACTTAATTGATATCTTACATGTATATAATGTAAGATACTTCTCCAGTTTGACTGCTCCGGATTTTGAGCAAGAAATTTCAAAATAAAAATCAAAAAAATCTTTATTCTAATAAGCTGCAAAAGTACTTTAGAATCGAATGGCACGAATTACACAAATTAAACTTATATTTGTCTCAATTATGGTTAAAAGTGAATAAGAATCGACAAGAAGCTCTGCAGTTACTCTTTTTAGCTGACTTCAAAAAAGAAAAAAGGAAGAGGTTCTCAATTCGACTGTATTTTTTATGTTTGTTACCTCAGAACTTTTTACTGAGTGCACCGATTTCGATGACGATTTACTTTTTAACTGAAAGTGTTTTTGAAGCCTACTCGAATAAAGTATTTTTTTTTGAGATACATAAATAGTTTAGCTTTAGCTTATTAACTTACCTTCTACTAATGAGGTTAGGAGTGTGACATTGGCAGCTTTCCGCCTCCCCGCCGGCAGATTGAGACCGATTTTTTCTAATTTTTCACGTAATAACCGACCACCATTTTTACTCTTTGCTCTGAGAAAGAAAACAAGATTTTTAATTAATATTTACAATTAACTTAATTTGTGATGGTTTTTACATTATCTATAATTTTTTTTAAATATATTCAAATTCAAACTAAACATCTCATAAAATAAACTTTTTTTTTTCATTAAGAACTTAAATTCTTATTAATATTGTATTCCATCAAAATTATATACTAATATTATAAGTTTTTTTTTGTTTGTTTGTTAGCTTGTACGCGCTAATCTCAGGAACTACTCTGGTCCGATTTGAAAAATTCTTTCAGTGTTAGATAGACCATTTATCGACGCTAACGGCCGAACCCAATATTCAATCTATCTCTGGTTATGTCCTACTAGAGACAGAAATATCTATCTATCATTCATTTTACTGACCCAATAAACTTGTCGACGATAGGCAATCTTATCCTTCAAAGCTATCTATCGACGAGAGGGAGGATAGCTTACCAGGGATAACAGTTCGTATGAAAATTACAGTTTAAGCGTCCCAATAATAATAGAGTTCTATCTGTCAGTAACGTTGGTTATCTTTAGTAACAACAATATCCGATCTATAGTTTTCGGGGGATAACTAAGATTTATTAATTGAAAAAGTATTTTCTTTGTTTAAAATAAAATTAATTTCGAGTGAAAAATAATGGCAGACTCAAGTTCAAGTAGCAGTTCAAGTGATATTGCTCTTTTGCAACAATTAATTGAATAAAAATAATATGTTTCTTGTGAAATAATACTTACTTTACTCATCTTGTGAATAAAACAAACAATTTGGTGAATGATTGTACCTATAATTTGCAATGATTTGTATAATTTGAATTTTGATTTGTAAAAAAATTATACAAATTCAAACGAAACAACGATTCAATAAAGCGTAATGGCGTCGTAGCGTCTTTTCGTGTCGTGTTAAAACGTTCCGTTACTAGATTTACCATGCATTCTATATTAAAATAATATCATTTATTATAAATTAAAAAGTCTGTGTAAAAATTAATTTGTCCATATTTTTATAAAACAAGATTACTTTAATATGAATAAAATTTGTATGACAAATTTAAATACTACAAAACATCTGTGTAACATAACTGAGGCCGTCTGTGACGCTGTGTATACTGGAATGTAAGGAAGAGCTCAGGTAGCCGGTCTATCTACAGCTAACTGGAGATAGTAGTCCCCTATGCGAATTATTGGGACAACTACAAAGGATAGATAGCTAGTTATTAGCAGTCGATGATAACTACCTATCTCTATCTTTAGATTGAATATTGGGTTCGGCCGTAAGACCATTAGGAGCGGAGCACCGAAGAAGAAGGTTTCAAAATCGGTTTTATTCCCTTCTGAGAGATTCCACTGCGTGCGCTGCGTAAATAGTTAAAGTTTCGCAAAAATCATGTATGACAAACAAAATGTAATATCACAGATCTAAATATTTTATAATTTTTTCAATTTAACATTTCAAAATGTCGCAAAATAAATATCAGGTTAAATTAGATTGGATTAATAGACGTTAAAAAGTTACTATCCCAAAATTATTAAAAATAATAACATATTTATAATCTACCTTTTTTCGTTTTGAAATACAATATAAGAAATGTAGATTTATTCACACTTACTTTAACATCAAAATAAATAAGAACGATTGGCCGAAATTTATGTACGCAACATAAGTTCCGAACGAAGGCAGCAAATTGGCAGGACAACATTAGTAGTTAGTGTAAAAGAAAATAAAAAAATATATATTCACAAAAAAAAAAAAATAACCGTCCAACGTATGAGCGTGAGTTATAGTTAAGAAAATCGAGTTGAGGATCTTTATGAGAGCAATAGTAGGCAAAAAAAAAATGTTTTTAATTTTTTCGAATGTCTGTCTGTTTTTTTAATCTCACAATACTCAAAATCTACTGTGTGAAATTATTATTTTTCAAAGGTGTGAGTGAAAGCTCCACGAGGAGCTTTAGCTTAGAACCTGTTACAGGTTTCTTCATAAAACGCCGTCTAAATGTAAAGTTTTTATAAAAAATTGTAGTAAAATCGTAATTCTCTTTTGCACATTAATGTTAATATATACTACATTTTTTATTGCGAATACCAAGACTAAATTTAAAACTAAAACTTTTGTCTGTCTATCTCCTCGTCGCGTCGCGTCGTCTTGCCTATGGCACATATAAACAGAGCAATATCAACATCCAACAAAGGAAACTAAAATAAAGCAAGAAGTATCACAAATACACATTTTTACAAATATAGTAGACCAGGGGTACTCTCCGTAGTCTATGTCTGTTTCAGGGCCCTAAGGTATGTGCATGTCAAAATTTAATAGCGATCGGCAGACGTTGAGCCGTGAAAGAAGAACAAATAAACAGAGAAACTAACTTCCACGTTTTTTCAATATAAGTAAGGATTTTACCAGTTCCGTATTCTATATTTGTATCTATTTGTAAATATTTCCTGGTTTACTTAGAATAAAATATAATCTCTGTAGAATGTTACAATAAGTTTGAATGACGCTTTTCATTTGAAGACCTCTCAGAAGGTTTTTTTATAATATAAAAAAATAAAAGCATAAACCGTTAAAACTCTTTTTACCATCAAAGTTCTCGTAAGAATAAAATTAATTTGCATCTATTATTCACAATCTTTTGTGCGTCATTCCATGGGTCTTTCGATAAATAATGTATCATTGTTGCTATTACAAAATATCAATAGATGTGTCAATTATAGGAAGTAGAAAAACTGAGAGCGTAGCAATATT
The DNA here is from genome assembly GCF_905220565.1 of Melitaea cinxia. Lineage (NCBI taxonomy): Eukaryota > Metazoa > Arthropoda > Insecta > Lepidoptera > Nymphalidae > Melitaea > Melitaea cinxia. The sequence continues at coordinate 5,321,533 of NC_059417.1, read as the reverse complement.
TTGACAACTGGCAACATTTTAATGAGCAAAGAAATAATAGCACATAAATCGTTGGTTAATTATCGCCGCGAATTTGCGTTGCTTCTTTGATGTGGGTAGAAAACAACTTCGTGACGATGTTACTACCTACAACAATATGCAATTCTTTTGAAGTAGGGTATTTTTTTAAATTGCGTTATCATGTTTAATAATTTGAAGTAAAAAGAATTCTAGAATTTTTGATATTTGTTATTTGAAGAATTTTTGATATGATATTCAAAAATGTTTAGAATTCCTAATGTGTGGGTACACAAAAATAAAATCGTACATATTATAAATAGCATGGTGTCGTCTCCTGTCAAAGATTTTCATTGTAATATGAAACTTTGAATAGTTACGGGTCTCTGTAAAGAACTCACTATAGACGGCGCCACGGTTCGCTTAAACCGAAAATAAAAATCATCATATCAAAAATTTCGCTCTAGTGGGTACATCGTTCCATAGCTTAATTGGCTAGAGCGCCGACACGGTCAGTCGGAGACGCGGGTTCGAACCCCACTGGAGCGGTCAATTTTTGATATGATATTCAAAAATGTTAAGAATTCTAGAATCCTAATTCTTAGTTGAACCATCTACGATTCAACCTGTAACATCCCACTGTTGGGCATAGGCATTTTTCTCCATTTAGGAGAAGGATCGAGTTTATTCCACCATCTGCTCAACTGGGGATTGGCGTATATATTCCCTACTATGAGTAACGATCGTGTGTATATGATAACAACAGTGACCGATGTACGTACTCTCCGAGACACGATAGGGAAATTTACAAGGACAGACAATCGAACTAGAAAGAAATATTTGTACAAATAGAAATATTCATCCCGTACGTTAATCGAGCTCGCCAATCGCTGGTGTTTAGGCACGGCACACGCACCATTACATCAGAGCGGCTATTAGTAGAACTATATAAACAAATAAAAATTTGAAGATGGCCACTTTTAAAAACATCTCAAGAATAATTTGTAGAGCAAAAATTACGTTTCTAGAAGGTAACGAGATGAAACGTAGACCAGTTTTTAGAATAACAATGTTGAAAATCGTATACAATTACGAACTGGATATTTTGTATATCGGGAAACATAGACAAAAATTCAGACAGACAAAAATATATAATAATAATTGTTTTGACGTCTATTGCTCTCATAAAAATATAATTATGATATTGAAAACTGAATATGAATGGTATTTTTATGTTGTACTGTAATTTGTTACCCAACTACTGCAAGGCCAAAAGGAGGGTTATAATTTTAGCAGTCTACGTTTGTGTGTATATATCATACATATGTAAGTTCATCTATTCCCTCATATCTCTCAAACAATCAGACAACATCATTAGAAGCGTCTTAATTGGCCGTTGGTTATAAACTATTAAACTATATGGTGTCACATTATATTGAATGTGGCACCCTCCAAAGGACATAAAGTGACGTATTAAAATTTTATGATCGTAGTCAGGTTTAAGTTTTTAAGTTTCTTTATCTTGTTTACGTATTTCCAAACTATAATAAGGAGTTATTCAATTTAGATATATTTTCTGTTTGCCATATCATAAACAAACATTAGTTATATTTATTTCTACAGTCTAACAGCTTTTCTAACATATTGATTGATTAAATGAATCAGCCTACAAACATCCGGTTGTTGGAGGCAAGCTTTTTCTCCATATAGGAGAACGGTCGGAGCATAATCCACTACGATAACCGATAACGGATGATATTAGGCATTGGAAACAACCAGAATCAGACTTTACGTGCTTTGCAAGGCAAGTTGTGTCAATAGTTTCAGTATCCTTCTTTATCCACTGAGCTATCTTGGTTCTTATAGGAAAAACTTTTAAGACAAATGCAATCAGAGCAGTAGTAGTACTTGGTGCGACAACCTGTTACGCGCTAATTTGAAATTTTACTGAATTTGACAAATGTCTCTCGTGAGTCGAGGTCGAGGACGTGAGGACGAGGTCGTTAAAAAATAACGGAGTAACGCTTTATGCATTAACACCTATCGAGAAAAAACAAAAACTAAACGTCAATTATTATTGACAGGTCGCGTGTCCGAAGTACAGCTACCAGCCGCTAGATCGAGCCACAGATTATATATCGATTACCGTCAGACTCCTAGTTCATGATTGACGCATAGAAACTTTCATCAAAGTCAGCAATGCATTTTAGTTTTGAATTCATGACATTATTCCCCTAAAAATAAAGTTGAAATTTGAATAACAATTATATCTTAAAGTAATATTTGAATTTTGTATTTTGTAGTGTTCGTAATGCGCTACCAGTATTAAATATTAACCTTCGAAAAATAAAAGCTCGTTAATGAAATTGTTTTTATAAACGATGGTGTTCTGAATTCGAATTGTGAGCCAAATACGCTGGCTTGTTAGGTTGATTGATCGAAAAAATTGATATTTAATAGTTTTTTTTTTAACTGACCAGTTTTACCGGGTTAATAGAACGGTTAGTTTAATGTAACTATTTTTGCATATCATCGTAAGTATAGTTTTGATGAAGCGTGCATTTTTTAAAATATAAGTTATTGTTTAATTGTTATATAAATGTATTTTTTTTTGTATTAAATAAATATTATAAGCGAGGTGTGGTCATTAAAAATTTTACAACTGCTTCTTATTAAAGGCGGGCGAGATGATTCGACATAATAGGCTCAATTTGATAAACCAACGTCTGGTTTCCAATTCCCCTTTTAACGGTACGCGGGTAGATGTTCGGGTATGTTATTTAATATAAGAAGAACCGATTGCCTACATTAAATTTATTTTTATATTGTTCAAAGTTACTATTTGTTTTTAATATTATACGACACGAGCGGTTTTACTTGATTCGACTTTTTTGATTTTCTGAGGAGGAATTCCTCCTATGAGTAGTAACTTGATGTCTTTTTTCCTTTAATCAACCTTGTTAAATAAGTTTATTAATTAAAAAATAAAAAGAAAAAATAACTTACTGTTTTTGAGACACAGATGACAAAAAAAAATAGTTGATCACTTTAGCATTATAAACGTAATATAATTAAATACAAAACACCCTGTACCTTTACTTAAGTGTGTATGTACACATAAGAGAGCACTTGTATGAAAAAAAAAATAAACTTAACAAAATCTACAATAGATTACAAAGAAATCAAACATCCATCAAACAATCGATGATTTAATCATTTACGACCAATGCAAAAATAATCTTAAATATCATCTCTGTAGTCTATGGTTTTATTCAACAAATATTTTCACACGTTCGCTTAACCACGAACAAAAGAAACGAAACTCACGCGCGGCTAACGAGTCAAACAATGATTTAGAATTTGGAATCAATGGAAAACTAAATCGGATGAATCGACATATTGGAAACTAGTGATTGAGAAATGTATACGTTCGATGAGATTAATTATTATCAATCATTCTTTGATTTTTACGATAATAACTATAGGTATCGACTATCGAGTACCGTAAACTAAATTATGGGTACTTAATATGTATCATGTGATAGGTGTATGTGAATAGGTTGATCTGAATTCTAATTTTTTCGTGTTAGCTGGGAACGGAGAACGTCTGTATGTACTAAATACGAGTATGTCTCTTAGCCGTTTCCTTTCTTTTTAATTATGTCCTATTAAACCTTTTTAACGTACATATAAGACTGTCTGATATTTATGATTGGTTTCAAATACATCGTGATCATCAGCATCATCAGGATGAAGATGGTTCGGCTTATTCGTGGTAGGTAGGGCCCGGCAGTGGGATATTTACACGCTGTTACAAATCCTATAATTCAGATCCTCCTCGAGTTCTTATAATGCCTATTCGCAAGAGATCGTCTGTCTTACACTTATCGCGACGAAGCTTGCAAAGAATTTAAAACTAAGATCTTAAAATGCATCCATTCAAGCTACAATTAGCACAATAATTGAAAGAGTGTGATTTCAGAAAAAGGCATTTGCTAATGAAATGCTTAATCGATTACCCTATTTTGCCAACAGCCTTTTCTCTGATAAAGGCCCCTTTCCATATCAATGGGTTCGAAAACCGTAAAAAATGTCGTTACTGGGACAATAAGAATCCCAAATTGATGATGAAGAATCTAGAAACCGCTGCATAGTCCTAAAGTGCAGAAATCTCGGGCAGAGAAATAAATGGTCCTTTTTAACCGACTTCCAAAAAAGGAAGAGGTTCTCATTTTCGACTGTCTTTTTTATGTATGTTACCTTAGTACTTTTTACTAGGTGGACCGATTTCGATGATTCTTTATTTAATCGAAAAGTGGTGCTTGTCATGTGATCTCATTTAAAGTTAATCGAGGTCTGATAAATACTTTGTAAGTAATGTTTTTAATAAGTATACTTTACGTTTGAAAGGCCAAAAGTTTTAGTGTATTAGTTCAGGCGAAACAGATCATAATGGCATGTTTTACCCGTTTTACCTCCTGCTTGTTAATTCTATCAGAAATTTAGATACTATATAATTAACTTATTCAGCAATTTGGAAAACAGGTCCACAGTGACTAATAGCTCGTAGTTTAAGTTATTGTTTTACTTTAGTTGATAATTTGAAGCAAATGTTTTTATAAAGACTTTTAAATTTAAACATTTTTTATACACACATTTTACAGCCCAAAATATATCTAAATATAGAACAATATTCTAAAGTTATTTTTAAGGTTTATAGTATTCTTTATTGCTTGCCTAATTGGGCAGTTTATTTGTTTACCTTAAACTTTTATGAATTAAAATAAATACATTAGTTTATATAAAAAAGTAATAATTAAACAACCGAATGCGATTAATTCGTGTTCAATTATCCGAATCTAATATTAACTGATTGAAAATTAATATATCTTATACTACGATATAAGGGTATCTACAGACTACGCGTTTCTATGTTTTTACATATATCGTACCTATCGATTGATTCAGCCTGTGATATCGCATTGCTGAGCGTAGGCTTCTCTCTCCATGTAGGAGACGGATTACTTATAGTAAAACTACATTAGGTATATGGTATTTTTGCAATAAAATTAATCACTTCATCACTTCAGCCTAATACAGTCCACTGCTGGACATAGACCTCAACAAGTTCGCGCAAAAATGGCGTGAACTCATGTGTGTTGCCCATAGTCACAACGCTGGGCAGGCGGGTTGGTGACCGCAGAGCTGGCTTTGTCGCACCAAACACGCTGCTGCTAGTCTTCGGCCTATGTATTTCAAAGCCAGCAGTTGGATGGTTATCTCGCCATCGGTCGGCTTTTTGAGTTCCAAGGTGGTAGTGGAACTGTATTATCCCTTAGTCGCCTCCTACGAGACCCACGAGAAGAGAAGGGGCGGCTATATTTTTACTGCCGTAACCACACAGCAAGTTGCGAGTAGGCAATCGTGAATATTTTCGTACACACTGCATAATTCTGTCAATATTGTCTTGGGTTCTAGATGTTCTAGGACGACCTTTTGTTTGTGGTTTAAACATTGAACTAGTATCTTCAAAACACTTTAACCATATTTCGATTAAATTACCACTCGGAGCTTCACTGATACACCGTAGTCCATTTTGAAAAAATAAAAAAATAAAAAAATAAAAAAATAAAAAATCACCTACTAACAATGTATGAATGATAGTTCTCGTAACATGCGCGATCTCTATCGAAGTACTGTGACTAAAACTCCATGTGCGTGCTCACTCAACGGTAGTAAGCCCACCTGTAGGCTTTCTACCCCGCAAAAATGATGGTGCAATATGCGCGCTCTATTGGAAACCCTGTACATTACTAATGCAGTATGCTTATCAATAGGCATGCATATAAGTACGTTTGTTTCATATATATATAGAGACCTTGCCTTGAAAACATATTAGGCCTCTAATAAGATTCAGAATTTCGTACCAAGGCTGCTTCTAGTGAGATCGCATCGACGCCGCAATACTTTTAAACGCTCAGACTGTGTATCGTCTTATATTACAGTAACTATCCATCAATATCCCTCGCTTCATTAGTCAGATACGAAAGTTTCGATATCACAATCAAAACTAATGTCATAAATGTATGAATGAATGACTTTTTGTATGTATGTATTAACATTCTTCGCGTAACCTCAAATACAAAGTAACTTTATAATCTTTATAAATGATTAATGAAAGCTTGTCGAGTCTACTAGTATTGTATGAATCTTACAGTGGATATATTATTCTGTTTGTATGTACAAATGGAAGAATCAAATCAAATATAATGATTCGAAAATTAAAATCCGTTAAACCGTAGTATCAATATACTATCAGTATACGTTTACGTTTTCTGCGTTTGGTATTATACTCATATTAAAGTATAAAGAAAATCATCGTTAAGTTTACACTCTTGTTAAATGTCAGTGTGAATAGGGTACCGATACGTATTTTTTTTTGTCTCAGTTGAAAGCTATTCATCCATATGTTTATGTATCGATTTTTTTAAATTAATTTATTATTTTCAGCCTTATTCTATATCAAAATCTATTAAATAGACTAACATTACATCTAAGCGAAAATAATTTCTTAATAACTTTCTCTGCTTAATTTCAATTAAATATACCAACTCACTAAATTGGTATTTGCTTGTTAAATTAAAACACGAACTAAAAGCAATCGAAATAAAAATAATTAAGTGAATATGTAGGTAATTGTAGTTAATATGTTTTTATACGTTGGTATTATTAATATTTTTCAATAAAAAAAAATTTGCTACGGTTATAGAAAAAATTGTTTAGTAAAACCGTAATTTTTGTTGTTTGTCATTTTTTATCAAAATACAGACAACAATAATACCAGAGGACAAAAAATGAACAATTCAAACTTACATTTTTATTGAATATACAATAGAAAATATCTACCCCTATTTTGAAATTTTAATAATAATTTTATTGGTTATTTACAATCTAGTTTTTTTAATCTAATTGGCTATTAATTATTTGAAATTACATATTGTTCTTGATTATTTTAATTATAAAAAAATAAAATAATAAAATTTTAATCTGTAAAACTGTATTTCCTTGTTTTAAAGATAAGAACGAATATCATACATTTTTTTCTGTCATAATATAAAAATTAAATTATTTTATTTTCTTTATTTTATTATAAGTATTAGAATGTAGACATGTGTATGTAATTTTTTTATACATCTACACCACCTACCCAATTTAGATAATAAGTTTGCTTTTTATTTCTGGGTTGTCTGGAAGAAATGGTTAATTAGCCATAAGTTCGCCCAATGCACTTCACTGTCTATAACTATCTTTATGCTTTGTTTGTAATATATTTGTGGTATACAATAAAGTATAAAATAAGAATAATAATAAATTATGATAATATTGGCTGTAACATAGCATGGAGTTTTTAATAGCAGACCACAGACCGCTACAGCGTTCTTCAAATACTGGTTACAGATGAAAAAGTGTAACAAGTAAGAGTAAGTAATCATTACTTTCATAAAGGTCGGTTCTTTTTCAAGCTTACCACAACGGTGTTATTATCCTACAAATACTATAAATGCGAAAGTTTGTGAGGATGGATGTATGTATGTATGTATGTTTGACATGGTACGTAGATGCTGATGCTGAACTGGAGGTCTAGAATAAAACGTTTTTTTGGTATCGCAGGGGATGCTATTTACGGGTGATATCCAGGGTGCCCGGGGAGGCATTCTTAGACCGTATGTCGGCTTCAGCACTTGGGGGTGCAATACCGACCAAAACCCCTGCGGGAGCCTTCAGCCGCTTTAATTGGAGGGTCCCGGATCTGCAGGCAACAGGATCCCTTCAGCGACAGGCTGGCCTCGGCGAAAAGACCAGAATTCTCCACGGGAACTGTCCGGCTCACCTCTGAACAATCCCGACGACGCCGTGTCTAGCAGGACCGGGTTACCATCCCGGCCCGACACGGGCACAAGGGCGTTACTGGAGACGCATTAAGTAGCGCCTCCTACGCAGCCCCGTTCGTCGCCTGCCAACGGAGGCTTCGTCGGTGGCCTCCTCCCTCATCCGCTCGTCATTCTCCTTCTGGGATATTACTGTCTCGCAGAAGGAGACCATCGCCTTCCAGGACTCGTCGTCGCCGAGCATCGCGGTGATAACGCTCGGCAGTGACAAGTCCCCTCCGAGGACTGTCGTCAGATCGCGACGCAGCGCCGCCCATCTCGGGCACACCTCGAGGGTGTGCTGGGCCGAGTTCACCACCGCGAATAAAACATACGCTACTATTTATCCCAACATTTAAATTAAATATATATAATTTTATAGTTTTGGAATAGATTACAGGAAATAAACGTAACTTTCGAATTTGTAATAGTTAATAAAAATACATGTTCATTTTTTAATAACTTTACACGACTTACTTTACGTTTTTAATAAATAAACATAGACCTACAATTTTTATTTCAACGCTTGACCACAGATTGAATTAGTATTTATATATATTAAAATCAATAACATCAACTAACCTCCTCAAAACTCCTCCCAATAAAGATGCGTTCAAGCACTCTGGAGGTGAGAGCCTCCTCTGGACCTCAGCCACAGTCACCTTGTACTTGCTGGTGGACGACAGCAGGGATAGGCGTCCGGGAACTGAGCAGAACACGTCGTTTGGAGCACAAGTTCCCGTGCCTCCTAAACCATCTCGACCTTTCATTGCTGAGAAAAAAGGAAATATAAATATTCCTTGTTGTAGCATACAAAAAAAAAATAGTGAAATAGAAGCATTGGTTTAGGTACAAGATAGTTTTTTTAGTTTTGCGTAAATAAATAAAAAATTGATAGACAACTTTAGCCACATAGCAAATGTTGAAATTACTTATACATTTGCCACCTTTTGAGGAACGTGTTTCGTTTTAGCTTCCTAATTAAGATTAAAATAAATAATAATATTTATATCTGAAGTTAAAGGTACGCATGGATCTGATATCTAGCTATGCAACACGTTTTTTTTTTCATTTTTTTATTACATAGTTTACATATCAGTGTCAATATTAATTTAATAATTTATAGTGTAAAACTTAGTGCAAAACTATTGCTCTCGTAGTCTTTAACTTCTTAAGTCTATTAAATGACTCATTTAAATCCAATGATGCAGAATTTCGTTCCTAATTACGCTTGTAACACGAAATATAAAAACTTTTTTCACACAACACGTGAAAGTTGCCACTATTAAAAAAAAAGAAATACTAAGAATACGGGTGTTTAAAATTCCCCGTGTCAACTATCAACAATGGCACTCGTAACAATTAACGCCACGCCCCAAACATGTGCTCAGCGTGAAATCCATTACCATTACAATATTTCTCTATGGTAACCCTAATACAATAAACATTACTATATCATTAGTACTGCATCATGCTGGTTGGCCGACACTGCGCTTTCGAAAAGAAAATTAGCACGAATAATTTTTTTTATAAGTTATTAGCAGCCAGTTACTGTTCATCCAAAAACGTTTTTAGCCGACTTCCAAAAAAGGAGGAAGTTCTCAATTCGATTGTATTTTTTTAATGTATGTTACTTCAGAACTTTTGACTGGATTGACCGATTTCGATAAAAAAAATAATAATCGAAAGGTGGTGCGTATTATTTGGTCCCATTTAAATTTATTTGAGATCTAACAACTGCTTTTCGAGTTATATCTAATAATGCGTCTTTACTTGACTATTTTTTCGCCGACCTACATTTTATTATTTCGCATAACTTTTTACTGAGTGTACAGATTTTGATAATTTTTAATTTAATCGAAAGCTGATTTTTATCATGTGGTTACATTTAAATTTTAACGAGATCTGATTACAGCTTTTTGAGTAATCTTTGATAACGCGTATTTACTCGACTATGTTTTCGTCTAGCTACGTTGTATTACTTGTCGATGTAATTGAAGACGGTTTTTTTTCGCTTGCGATAAAACATAATTTTACTAGAATAATATTGTTGCGAAGTATAAAATAAATTTAAGTACCGTTTATTTAAAATGTAAATTTTTGCTTTGATACTTGCTGTTTAATTATAATTAACTTTTGGTATGTGCCATTTAATCATTAACATCTATTAGTTTATAAAACACACAAAATAGTTTCTATCTATCATTAAAAAAGAATCTAAACTGCTATCTTAACAAGTCATTTCCGTATCCGACTTACGCTATTTAAATATCGACTGATTGATCGACACTTTTATTTCTCTGAATCGATTTATTCAGACGAATGAGATAAATTTTTTTATGTCGATGAAAAATCGATACACATATGCGATAAGTGTATGATGGCTAATTATCACTTATCAAAGAGGTCATCTATGAGGAAATAAGTTAATAACTCGTTGTATAGTTTGATTGTGTCTTTGTGATATATATAAAGACGTTTTGCACACAGTAGGCAGTCTGTACTGGCCGTTTTTATTTTTATTTTGAACAAGGAATTTAGAAAAAGTAATTCAGATTTGATGAGATCGCAATTGCTATTATAAATTATTTGATCTTTGATTACTATTTATTTGGAGTAGTGGTCACCCGGAGGTCGAAATTCGACCATATTTAAAAATTTAAATTAAAGAAAGCCAAAAATTATAAAAATAAAGAACCTTTTTTAAATTTTACAATATGACTACAGACGTTGATAATCAGCAAAAGAGATAATTATGCGTGTGTGTATCAAATACATGGTAGTGTGTAATGTTTTTTTTTTTATTTAATATATTTATATGCATAATTAAAAAAAAATAAGCATCCTGCACTCCTACTCTACGTAAACTATAAGTTTGCAAAATTGCACACCCCTCCGTCTGTGCAATTTCCGTAAAAAGGAGCACAAAGCTTTTGCTTAACTCTTTTGGATGTTATGTATCGGGTGGTTATTATATTTAAAATGTTTGATCTTATCTGTGCAACCGAAAAGTTTCTTAGTATAAATATTGAACTTACTTTTAGCAATTAATATAGAATTTACACTTTTCTTCCAAGTATTTAAATTAATAAAAAATAAAACTATCCCCGAATACTAAGACAAACGACTTTAGATAATGCAAACTTACTTTTTAATAACGGAAGATCTGTCATAAAGCCAGTAGTGTCGTCCATGCCTGTGTTCTGAAAAAAAAAACACATTTTCAATATGGCGGAATGTTATCAACTCAATATCAATATTGAAAAAAAATATCACGAAAAAGTACGGATCGCGTCCGAGGGAGGGTTTTAATTTATTGACTATTAAATTCCTATTGGCCGACAGACATATTTGTCGGTGTTTAATATCGGACGGAAAAAAAATTTAAGCGTTGTGAAAATATTGAGATTCTATAATTATATACAAAAAAAAACATTTTAAATAAAATTCAGATGCGTTTTACTGATGTGCGTTTTGAGGGTAGTTAAAATTTAAATCAACTCTAAGTCTATTTCGTCATAAATATTCTTATTAGATATCATTAAGGTATTTGTTTGCTTTACACTTTTACTATAAAACCGTACAACATGACTTATTTATATTTTTATTATTTCCTAGTTTTATCCTTTTAACCTCGGTAGCTTTGACTGTAATATTCTCTGAGGTTGAGCTAAGTATTTCCTCAGTGTAGCTCCAGAGTATGAGCAAAATGATGTACCGTCTTATATGAGTATTTATATGAGATAATTATTCTGTGCCTTCAATTGGCTTCAGATGAGGACATTTAATTTGAAAAGTATATTCGAAGCTTCAAAAAGCCTTTAACGAAAGAGTCGTCAAAATCAAAATCAAAAATAGCTTTATTCAAATAGGCTCCAAGAGCACTTTCGAATCGTCATTTTACAAATTAGAACTTTTTAGGTTTATTTCTAATACGGTTCACAACACAAATTCAAACCTGTGTTTCGTCTGTTGAGTGCAGCGCGTGATGTAATGCCAGTTCATGCTGCTCCCGTGCTCCGTACTCCGCCCGCCGGTCACCTCCGCCGTAGCTGAAGCCACCGTGGGATAACTGCGAACAATATACAAATATCAACGTTTTGGAATTAACCCGTTTAAAGTGGATTATTCTACATCATGATCTCCTAGTACGTCAACCGTGTAGATTGATTGATTGATTCAGTCTGTAATATCCCACTGCTGGGCATAAGCTTCTTTCTCCATTTAGTAGAAGGGTCGGAACTTAATCCACCACGCTGCTATACTGTGTATTGGTTGGTTTATTCTCGATTATGAGTACATAACGATCACTATCAGGTATTTGATGACAAACGAGACTGATAGCTAGCGACAACCGTGTAGTGAATGAAGAAAATAGAAATGAACAAATTAAATAAGATATGAGTTGAGAAAAAAACATTTAAAGGAATCTTGTATTCATTCAACCTCTTCAGATTAAAGCTTAAAGAGTGGATATGATAAATGAAATCAGGCATACTTTATATTATTGCAAATTATAGCCAAAAAACCAACCAAACCGAAGCAGTAGTTTAAGCACAATATAGGTTTGTAGATTATTGTAGATTTATAACAGACTTAAAAAAGGGGGAGGTTGTCAATTCGACTGTATTTTCTTATTTGTGTTACTTCAGAAATTTTTACTGGGTCGATCGACTCTGGATAATTCTTTTTTTATCGAAAGATAGTGCTTGTCATGTGGACTCATTTAAATTTAATCGACATCTGACAAGTAATTTTTGAGCTATCTCTAGTAATGTGTATTTACTTGACAATTTTAGCTTCTACCCACGTCATATTACTGGTCGATGTAATTGGAGTCGGTTCTTTTTTCGTTTGCGAGCAGACACAATTATTGAACATAGCTTAGAAATGCCTTTCGCTTGTATCCTCAATTCCTCACTGTATACAGTACATTATGATATCGTAACAGTACGGTTCGTTCAATATTACAGGAGTTATTGTACAGGTCCCGGTAGTTCCGGGACATTAGGGGTTAATCTTTTAAAGCGTTTTTCGTATATTATTGTAGGATATTTTCCAGTTGGTTTCTAATTGATTAGATTTTTGATAATAGTTTGATAAAAATTATTATATTTATACACTGCAATTCTACTCGTAGTGAGTTCAGTAATAGCTTTTATTACTCTCTCGTACAAATAATGCTCGTACTGCATAGCTTTGTGAATGGATATCAAACCATTAATTTTTTTTAGGTTGCTAAAATTAAATTAAATACATAAATAGCCATAACTTTTCGTTACCTTAGTAGAATGAATGGGTAACTTCAAATAACAGTTTTAATACACTTAAGTTAAGCGTAAGTAAAATACAACATCTTATAATAATTTAGATTCGGAGGGTTATTTTAATAACGTAATAATGTAGGGTAAGGTTGCAAGAATGCCAAGATTTCGTACTAGGCACGCAGCGGCCAAATAGTTTAAAAGACCGTTGTGGATCGATTCGTTACGAGACGTGTGTTTTGTTGAACAATAATTATTAAAATATCATACAGCAAACATGCTTGTCACTATATGAATATACGAATAGTAAATATATTGGAATAATCGCTCTAAATATATGGTCCTAGATTTGTATGATTTTTAACCGCATATAATGTAAAAATAGGTGACGTGATGCAACGTGATGAAATTTTATAGATAAATTATTTTTATAACATTTATTAATAATAGTCATGACCATATTTTTAAAGGATCTATATTAGTAGATGATCACAAACATATTATATTCGATAAAATATAATTTTAATCCGGTAAGCAGATGAGTGAAAGCTTGACTTTACTTGGGATATTAGACTATAATGGACTACCTCTTTTATGTTTATAGTGAATCTATAAATTGTTTTACTATAGTTATTACGAAGTCAAGATGTATTTATTTCAATAATTTTTCTCTTAACATGTTAAGGGCGTACAATCAAATTGTGTGAATTCTTGTAGATTTTATATTATTTTTAAAATAGAAATTACTATCAATAAACACGCTTATAATATTGAAGGTTGACTTACGTGGTGAGAGTGTAATGCGTCATGGTGGTCGCGATGGTGACGCAGGTGGGTGTGTGGTTCGTGATGGCCGTGGTGTCGTGGTAGCAGTTGCTGGGGCGCGTAGTGCTGTGCGTACTCCGGGCCACCGCCTCCGCCGCTGTATTCCATGCCATGGCTCTATGGGATAAATATAGTTAGTTCTATAATCATGTGGAAGTTTTAATAACTCAATTAGTATTCTTTTTTTAAAAGTCTTTTTTTCATATTTCGAAGATTTTTGTGCATTGTAATATAAATATATAAATAGGAAAACTTTATGTTAATGTGATTGCAATTTTTTTTAATGAACGATTAAGTTTTTCGAAGGTGAGTCTATTGCAACCCATATATATTTTTTCTTCTTATGCTCAGGGATTATTTGTTTAAATTAGAATATGAAAGCTGTTTAAATAAATAAATATAAATCTTAAAACATACATATACGGTCGCCTGTTCCTTCGGTAAGCAACTTAATGCCTGTGTAACTATAGGTAACATCCGGTTGATATAGTTAAATACTTTTTGACAAATTACATAGAAATAATACATATAGTTCTTTCGGATAGTATAGAAGCAACGATTTGAAAAAAAAAAATGTTGGATTTTAAACATATTTTCTAGTTCTTGATTTTTTTTTAATTTTGTTGATTGGTTTTTAATTAACTACATAAAAGTATTTAGGAAATTTAGTATTTTAGAAAATAACAAATACCGTAAAATAAAATAAATCAAACATAATAATAATAATAATTCAAACTATTAAGTGAAATAAAAAAACATATGGCTTTATTTATTTTTCTCAACAGTATAAAATTACATAAATAATTTTAAAAAAAAGTTTACTATTAAATTAAGAATAATTTTAAGTATTTTAGTTTAAATTTTTTTTAGTTTAATTATTAAATAAGAATAATTATAAGTATTTTAGTTTTACAAACGTCATATTATACAGTCGTGTGACTGATATTACGTCACTTCCGTTATATATTTTTCTTACGGTTTTAGTATCACATTTTTTTTCAGTTCGCTCGCCCAGCAAAATGTCAAGCCTGCCGTAAGGAACTTCGTTCCAAAAACAATTTGAAATAACCACAAATTTCATAATTTTTAGATAAGTATGTTACCTGTTGCTGGTGATGCGGACTGGCGGGGTGGGCAGCCGGCGCGAAGGGCGGCGGGAAGTAGGGCGGCTGGAAGTCGGCGAGCGAGGGCTGCGCGCCGCGGAACCCTCCGCCGCTGAGCCCGAGCCCGCCGCCGCCGAGGCGCTCCTGGGCACAACAGACCGACTATTTAATAATATGCTTAAATCTATAATAATATTTATAGCAACTACTATTTCGAATAAAAAAAAAAACTTGTGAATTTATCGAGGACGGCTATATATTATTTTAGTATACTTTTTACTCAAATTAACGCGGATGAAATTGCGGAGCACAGCTATTATTCTATATTAATGTTGATAAAGAAAAAGCCACTGAGAGATGGCGCATATAAGTCTCAGAAATTATATTGAAATACCGACGTTTCTCATTATAATGAACAATTTGTATGGAAATGAAATTTGCTCTATAAATTGTAACAATGATATAATAGCTTTAAAACCCAACGTTACGAGTGTTACTCATTAAAAGGTTAGAATTTTTGTTTTGCAAAACACGTTTTTTCGTATAACTTAATTAAGATAAAAAGAATAATCACACCACTTTGTCCGTACAACACATATTAACCATACAATTTCAATGCATCATTTATCTATGAATTAAGAATTAATCAATGGTAATATGTTCTTCTGACATCAACAAGCTTTATGATTAATGTAATTATCGAATCAACACTGTTTCTTTGTATTAAGGCTATTAAAGATTTTACTATTGTGTTACTAAATTAACTGTCGAATTATCGGGTATTAGAGACCCGGTGTGGCATTTCGTATGGTTAATTATGCTTATAATTAATATTAATAGGAATGTTTTATTACGAAATTATATTACCTCTATCTAAAGACATAATAAAACACCTTAAGCCTTTATATGAATTTATTAAAGTTAATTTTATAATTTTTTATAGTATATCAAGATTTTGATAGATATAGAGAGAGATATATAGAGTTTATTTAATTATTAGAACTCCATAATACGTGAATATAAATGTCCAGGGTTAGGTACATATATGGGAATATTGGATTGGAATATTGAATATTGAGAAAGAAATGCATGGATAGTATCTAATAAGTGTACACGGGCTGGGTTGCTTATGAATCTCATAGTAAAAATTATTTAAAATCAAATTTGTAAAAAGACTGTTACTAATTCAAAAGAAGAAAACTATACATAATTTTAAAATTATTTATAATTTATGATTTAAACACCTCAAATTTAGATCCATTATTACTCGTTTAAATTAGAAAATGAGAATGATCGTATCAATCTTTCAGTGGTAAATAACACACAGATTCTAATGACACCTGAACAATGTAATCTGTGGTGCACGCGATGTTCAAATTACTTTAATGTGATAAAATTATAACGGGTACGTCTGAACGTAAATTATTTATATGATCAATCATTCTTTATTTAATTATTTAATTCATTATCTTCACTAATAAGTAAAATATTTTGTTTGTATTTTGAGCGCTCTCAACGAGCGCTCTGAACAGACATTTTACGTTTGCAAGTATGTTTATTGAACAATGTTATAGGCGATAAAATATCACGCTACGATTAGACTATTTTGTTTTCTTTGAACGTATTTTGGTTTCTTCTTGCATATTTTTATGTTATGTTTTTATGATGTTGTATTATTGGGTCCAATACAAAGGTTGCTGGCCCAACCATCCTATTGCTGCTACCATTTGGACAACTGCGCTCGTGGGTAAGACAACGCACACGTGCAACTCACAATGCCCTTTGGGCAAACCAAACCGGCTGTAGACATTCCAAAATGATAATCACGGAAGTATCTCCGAATCTATCGTGCCGACTGCTCAGTCTAAACCGTCTGGACATCAGAATAGTTGTTGGCACGATTACCGGCCACATGGCACTTAATCACCAACTATTCATTATGAATGCAACGGACAGTCCTCTTTGCAGGGGATGTCTGGCTGCTGAAGAAACAGCCGCCCACGTTATCCTGGAATGCGAGGGAGTGGCCGCACACCAGGCAACCATCCTTATGGACATAAGGACGCTCCGAGAAGCCTGTGAACGCCCCAGGAGGCTTCTGAGCTTCTGGAATGAGCTGGGCTGGCTGAACTAGTCAGCCCTCTTTTCACGTATAACGGACCACCTTTGTTGTCTAAATGCGGAAAACCGAGCTCACAACAACAATAACAACAACAACAACATGATGTTGTATAATATGTATATTTAGTAGTTAGGCCGTTCGGCTCAGACACTTTTACTACACTAACTAAGGTGGGCTGTTAAATTCAAATGTCGGTTGGGCTTAATTAATAAACTAGCTGCGCCAGGCGGTTTCTCTCACGAAATTTCCGATCCCGCGGGAATACGGGATAAGAAGAAGCTTTCGTGTCATTCCAGATCTCTATCTATCTACGTAAAAATACAGTTTTTACGTGAAAATTTATCAAATATAAGTACATACAGACATACATCCTCACAAACTTTCCCATTGATAATATTAGTAGGATTAACATTTCTTTATGTCGCGTGGTGTCGGCCGAGTAGAATAGATCATCCCCTTTCAGCTCGTGGGGGTCGTAAAAGGCGACCAAAGGATAAACCTGGCCCAAAATCATCAGGGTCCTGGAGAAGGAAAACTTCATTTGAAACCCGGAATGGGGTCTCCGTCAAGCATTCGTGGCATAACTCTAAAATGCGAAAGACTCCTGCAGCCGAACTGGCTCCACACGTATCGACTCGTCGTTCCTGTGGGCCTAGCCAGTGAGGTCGAGAGGGTGGCGCAAAACTTAGGCAACTCTATGTTTTCCTGGAGAGTGTCCTAGGCGACACAGCGTCTGTCTGACACTGACTAAATCGTTTGCAATAGACGGACTAAGGGCCAATGAACATTTCTTTATATTGGATTAAAATTAACTGTTAATATTTCTAGGCCAAAACCTATTCGCCTATTCTGGTGCTACCAAAAAAGATGACCGCTATACAATTTCTCGTATAATCATATTTTTCTCATATTTTGTATATTAAATAAAAACGAAAAAATTTCACTTAACGTACTTTTTAGTAATAAAATTTTAGTAAGTCGAACGTATTCGATAAATACTGTGATAATATCATAGGCGTCTAAGAACGGTGTATTTTTTTACTGGTATGTAATTAAGTAGCAATTTGAAACAAGATTTATGTGTTCAATGATTCAAACCTCAATTTTTACTTGACCTGACGTCAAATGTATTGAATTTAGATCAATTGCCAAATATCGAGTTACGGGTAACGATGTTTTAGTATACACGCGACAGTTTTACGACAAAGTTTTAAAATATTTTTTGTATGGTGAGTGCTGTATCAAAAAAAAAAAAAAAACAACTCGAAACTGACAATAAGTGTATCACATTTTTATATATATGAAAGCTATGTATGTATAATATTAAATAATATTATAATATTTTTTAACGTAATTATGAAACGTTCTAAACACTGATGCTGAATCTGACTCAAGGAAGGCTCATCTGAGTGTGAATTATTTACAAGACGTTAAAATCTGTGAGTTCATTTCAATTTTAAAAATAAAATGCCGCTGATTTTAATCGTATTTAGTTGGATGAATAGTAGAACTGATTGCTGAATCTTTAACAATATACACATACATATGCCTAATGAACGTATGTTTAGTGCGCTAGCCCTAGGCTTACTACATATTCTTACAGCTGTTTATTTAAGGAATGTTAGAAATCTTAAGCGACATGCTACGACTCATATCAAAATTTCTTTAATTATAATTTTCTCAACTAACAATTATCAAAAAACATTCTTGTAAGACTGTCTTGTCTGAAGTTTGCTCTGTTTAACGATTGCATTTGATCGAGTTGTGTCTAACTAACGAGATGACTACCGGATGTATGGTAAAAACAAAAACAGGTACATTACGCAGTGGAATATTACAATATTAATTAAAATAAATGACACATTTTGTATCTACACTATTATATAAAACGTTTGTGTCAAAAATGTTTAAAGTTAGTTTTTTCTTCTATTGGTAGTGAATAACAGTAGCTTAAATTACGAAATAGTGTCTTGTTTTCTCGTGTTTATTTAAGATGATTCTGTGTACACCTTTTTTATTTTTTAGAATGATTAATTTTTTTTTAAATGTTAGTGGTGTACAATAGAGTACCAATTATTTCATTTATTTACCTGAAAAGTGAATATAATAAAAAAAAAATATTTAAGCAGGTCATTTTACAAATAAAAATTATATTAATTATAATTAAAAGTACACACATAGAAATTTGTAATAACATGATTTAAATATAACGCCAACGAATATAATTTGAAATTTCTTTTTATGTAATAAGTAATTAATCCATATCTGAACTATAATAAAACATAATTAAAGTCGTTTTCGTGTCATAAAAATATTTAAGCAAACTTGCCTGTGTCAAGATTTATGATTATTGACAGATTAAACTCCATCATGTTTTCTTCAAAGCCATTTCAAAAATTAATAGACAAAAAGTAGCACATATAAAAATTATAAATAAAAAATAATTTTGATTGATAGTTGGATCGACTGTTTCCTCAATATTTGGTTAAGAGCCGGTTCCTCTTATTTGCCAGTTAAAAAATAACTGATGTTTATTTAAATTTTACTATAACGGTTTGAAAGTTTTAAATCAAGTTAAAAATATAGTGGTTTCAATTGATCTTGATATTCGTTGCTGTGTACATAAACTTGTACATAAATATACAATAACTACTTGTGTGTATCGAGACACATATATTACATAAATAAATTTATCTGATTTTGTTCTATAATTTATCACTAATTAAATTACAAATTCCGTTGTCAAAGTGTTAAAAAAAGGATATTTTTTTTTAGATTAGACTCGTCTCTGAGAAACAGATTGATTGCAAAATATATTTTGATACAAAATTTACATGTGAAAATTGTTGTGTTTTGAATTACCATAAAAATATCAGTGGGTCAAGGTTAATTTAATGATCTATATATCTCACAAATAAGTTTTAATTTATGTAAAAAACAACGATGTTTATTGAGATGAGATAGATTTACTTCCGGTATTTTCTTGTCACATATGAAAGATTTATTATACCATATATGTACGTATGTAGGTAATCTATCAATCATAATTATAATGCAAACATATATTTGTAATCTCTTCACAATATAATAACACATAAACCTACGTCAGATCGCGAGGGCTGTACGAGGATTGCGGAGAACCGAGAAGTTTGGCGCGAACTTGGTGAAGGCTATGTCCAGCAGTGGATTGCGATAGGCTGAAGCCATGTAATATGTACCGCAGTTAAAGGAAATCGGTTAAAAATATTAAATAAATGTAAAGTAAAATGTTAAAAGTAGATACTTTTTTAATTTTGTATTTATTTCAATACTATTATTTTTGTACATTTTGATGAAAACATCAAGGGAAAAAAACCAAATCACCGGCTATCCACAGAGATAAAATTTGAATGTAATAGTTGTATGCTGTGTAAATGTCCTCATTTTTCATTGCTCTAGTCAAAAACTATTTCATGGCATTTGTATTTCGCAAGCGGTACGATTTTGATAAGATTTATGATTTTTGATCACTAATTACTTGACATATTAATTATCGTTGACACAGATAAAGCTATTAATAGCGTTAATTGATTAGTTGCCAAACTTTGAAATAAGTTAATGATGTTATTACATGACTTTTTAACGCAAAACTGGTAAATATTCTAATTATGAATATCTGACCTTTTTACAGATTATAAAAAAATCTTTCAAAATCAAAATAGCTTTATTTAAATAGATATCAAAAGCACATTCGAAACGTCATTTAAAGTTTTAAAAGTCATTATTATTTTTAAAAGTGAAGCTGCTACCGATTCAGAATGTAAACTGTGGAGAAGAAAAGGCAAGAAACTCCGCAGTTACTTTTAAAAATAACATATAAACTGTATTTTAATACAAAATTTTTTTTTAAGCTCATTTGATTTAATCGGTAAAATAAATAATTAAAAAATATATTGACTACATGTAATTTAAAAACGATGAACAGAAAACTTTTAGCACTAACTAAAATCATATGGATTTACAATTTATACAAAATTGCTAATATCTTGCATGAAATACAGCGTCACTAAGTCCACCCATCTTTCATCACTTCAGCCTACTGCAGTCCACTGCTGGCAGCCATCTTTATCGTCAATATAATCCTGCACCGAATAATAAACTTAACTTAAACTTTGAAAAGTCGTTCAAATGAAGTAAGGGAATTAATAACTTTTGTGCATCTTGTTACTTATTTTTTTTTTTATGTTTGTTTATTTTTTAGATTTTATCAAATACTACTATGAAATTTGATCCATAATATATTTTCATAAAGGTTTTTGTATCCAAATTAAAAAAAATTGACGACAACTAACTACAGGCATTTACATATGTGTACAATGTTTATATTAACTTTGTCATTTTAAAAGGTCTTTAGCCTACATTTGTAGAACTATTCTTATCTTATTACATAATTATATCTATTTTAAGCAATATTTAAAGTATTGTGTATTAATTAACACCTTTATATAATTTACCGGTTTTAATTTATTTCGTAATTATATTTCAATTTTAAAACAATTTAAATTATAACTAATTTTGACATTTTTAAAATCATAATACAGTAGTTAGAACCCATCCGTATTCATATTTCATCATTATTACTAGTTTTTCTTTCATCGCAAATTATTTTTTTGTGCTCTGTAATTATTTCCATTTCTATATTTTAAGCAAGATATTTATTTCAAGATATATTTACATGGGAGTGAATATAATAGTGCGGTAACATGCTATAAATCATCGATATCGATACGTCATTTAATTTACTGTTATATGTCTAAATCAATCCATCAATCGTGGAATGTGTAATGGCCGGTATATCGATATTACAATGCTGTTTAAATTGATCAATATGTAAGACTCATTACCATACGAAATAGGCCGAGTCTATTCGTTAGCGCTTCAATATAAAGCGCGATAAAATGATGATATTAACGTCTAAGCACTGGTAGAGTACTTATTGTGCAATTGAGATGTGTTATTAGATTTTGAAAGATTAAAATTAGTTTTTTATTTAATTTTAATTATTACTTTTTTAATTAATTGCATGTTAGTTTTCATTATTTTCTTAAAAGATAACGTCGCATTAAAATGTGATGTTTTTAGAGCAAAAATCACAATTTTACGAGCCAATTAATATGTGTGGTTGTTGGCTCTAGAAAAAAAAGGAAAATTATAATGTGCTTTATATATGATATGTATTAATGAATGATTTGATTTTATTCCGTCATAATTATAATCATATTATGTATGTATTATGATTATAATTATGACGGAATATTGAATTTTCTGCTCCTGTTGTAGTGAAAAGATATAAAAAGATAACATTAGGCATTATAAATATTAATATCCCCGCCCTATTCATCTAACGAATTACATATGTTATGAAAATTATGTGTTTTCAATTAATAGTTGTCACACCTACAAAAGCAATGCAAATTGAACAAGAACATTTTACAAATTAAACCAACTAACAATGAAATGTAATAATACCCAAAAGTAATTTATACAAAGTAGTGCTAAAAAATTTATTCGAATATAAAGTGTCCAGTCATTCTTAGATAGGATTTCTAAAAAAACTGTATGTTTGACGAACGAAGTAATTTGGACGGAATAAAAGCTTTTATTACGTTTTAAAAGATAAATTGGTAATTAAAAGATGTTCACGATACCGTTAAGGATCTAAGAAAAAAAATCTCTACACGTACCAGTCTGTCTCTGAAATGGATAAATTAGATCCAGCTTTGGTATATGCACTATATAAATTACTACTGAATTTTTTATCTGGATGCAATGAATGTATATTTTGACTTTCTGTCAATTTTTTAACAATAAAAAGTGTATGTATATCTATAGATTGATTTTTCTCTCTCTCTCTCTCTCTCTCTCTTGTCGGTCCCTCATGTCTGAGGATCGTGGTCAGCATCAGGGTTGCATATGGAGCGGATGATTTGCCTCCACCGGTCTCTATCCATGGCGTCTCTTACGACCATGTAAAATTTATAGCAGAAATGATTTTTAATGAAATAATATTGAAGGTATGTTTCGTAAATAAACAAAAGTATTGGTAAAAAAGTTTTAGTATATCATTTGATCATCATAAGAAGACCAAAAACTATTTATAAAATTAAAAATGCAGATTTGAAGGTCATAGATGTATAATTATTTACCAAAGAATGAATAGGCTCCTAAAACTATAGCTTTATGTAAAATCTTGTTAAAATTACACATACGTACTTAAGTATGCACAAATAAATAAAAATATCGATACATATGTTGTTGGCAAAGATTAAACAATTTTAAATAATATGTAAGTGGTGGTTTTCGTTTAAAATTGTCGTTTCTCTATTTATTTATTTATTTATATATTTAGTATGAATCACCAACAGAATTACATGTTTAAAAAAATTACAATCGGTTATATGTTAAATTATTAAATGTAGTTACAGTATGCGCTTTAGATAACTAAGTCGTCTGCCTATTCAGATTAATTTGAACATTCAGGATTTAAACAAAAAAATACATACAAAATAAATAACTAAATAATTATTACTATTATAAATTATTATAAGTGCTACATAGCTTATGGATTGAGGAATCATATTAATTTAATAGTTTCTTCTTAAATACAGCTAGGATATCTGCAAAGATGTCTAATGACTTGTTTTTAACTGTAAATTCACTGTAGAGCCTACTCAGTCTAGGGATGTACCTCTAAATAAATACCATAGTAATTTTTTGAGACTTAGAATTTTTAAGTTGTTTAATATTTGTACTCTCAATTAAAGTTATCAGATAAGTAAAATCAAAACGATAAATCAATAAAATCATTGCCAATGTAAGTTTTATAAGATTATTAAAATCTTATATCAATATTTATTACCATGTGATATTATAGCAGATTGCTAGTGATATACATCGTTTATTTACAGTTTATGAAATCATTCATCACATCAAATTAGCATTTTCCACACTCCAGTTGATTTTATTCAGGTTTTTTTTAATGCAAATTATACAAGTTTCAATAATCCCGTAGTAGTAATACATTTGATTTGACAAGTTGAAGGCTTCTAAATCATTTTATGTAATAACTAGCGATATGTACCCGTATCTTTTTTTTTCGAAATATAATTGTTTTATATTTAGTAATTATTGCAAACGTTTAGCAATCAAATATATATATCCTTATATTTTGCTATTGGTTGCTAAGTTCAAGCACGGTTAGGTGTTTTATTAGATACTAGCGGAACCGGCAGACGTTTTCCTGCCTGAAAAACAGCCGATAGCAGCGCGACCTATCGGGTCTAATTGCGATAAAAACTACCCTATCTCCCAAGTTGGACTAAATTACAGATGCTTACAAAATTTGATAAAAATTGGTTCAGTAGTTTTGTAGTTTATCGCCTACATGCATTGTGACACGAAATTTATATATATATAGCTTTAGGTTGTTGTTTTATTACAATTATTACAAGTAGGTAACCTAAGGTAAGTTGAAGGCATAAGTTCAGAAATTTTTGATAAGTACTTTAAATTGCGCGTAGTGACTATAGGCAGAACACATGAATTCACGCCATTTTTGGCGTGAACTTGTGGAGGCCTATGTCCAGTAGTGGACTGCGAAAGGCTGCTGTGATGATGATGATGATGATGATGATGATGATGATGATGACCTTACATTTACATTACTTACTAAAACTCTCAAACGTTATAGAACTAATTAGAGATATACTAATAACTGGAATAAATATATCTTAAAATGTAACTTTAATTTAATAATTGTAAATATGTATAATGTTTAATAAACTATTGTTATTTACTTGAATATAAATTTTAAATTATAATTACAATGATACAGATAAAATTCAATAAAAGGCTTAACTTTCTTACATAATGGAAAAGACGAATTGTGTCATTAGCTTGAATAAAATGTAATAAGTTAAGTAAAGACATTACCTGCACCTCAATTACGCTAGATAAATCCACGTACGCCACCGCCAGTGTTTTTTTTATCTCTTTACGATAAAAAATAAGTTTTTTTTTTTAATTATAGAAGCACTATTTAACGCACCATCGGCTTACATTTAATTCACTATCAAGTAATTGTCCCGTGTACTTTAAAAGTTCGTTATTAATCGATCGACGTGAAAGCGAATATATATATAAAAAAATGTAAATTTTTATCCGAATATTCGATAATTACTGGCCCCTTAAAAGGCGGACGATTCCGACTACGATCAGTAAGTGATTACTTTTTAAATTACAACCTTACGTTCGGAACTCGCTTCGACCCACTGGACTACCGGATCCAATGTTAACGATCGACAATTTATATATAGTTAAATAATCGATAAAAATTATAACGATTTTTAACACACGTGTGCACCAAATTCAAATATCGATGAGCGAAATTTTATATAATATCAATAATTTCGATATCGATGCAATTAACAACACTAATGTTTACGATTATGCAAATAACGATATAAATCGATTCTGTGTACCGATTGTAATTAATGCTCTGGAAAAGAACAAAAATATAATCAATATACGTAGAAATCGTTGTTTAACTCTCGTCTGTAACTGTATATATTCTTAATTACTGGACTCGTAAGCTTTTAATTGACCTTTTATTTTAATTACTTTGAAACTAAAAATAATATTAAGATGATTGTGTTACCTATAAACGTTTATAGTTTTACTCTAAATTAAAATTTTAACAAAACTAATATAATAAAATCTCGTTTGCATATTACAAATCAAATGTTTCGATACAAATTAAAATATATAAAACACGTTATTTTATGACTAAAATTAGACAAATTTATACGTTATATCTAACATTCCTGGATGAAAAAAAATTTTTTTTTTAATTAAAAATTACATGTACGAACAAACAAATTCACAAATCACTGGCGTGTTTACGATATTTCACGGATGACCTTGTTAGCGATCGCGCACGACGCGTGCCAAACGTAGACTGCCGAGGGCGGTGCTCCCTCGGGGTATTTACTATCGATACTCGATTAAAGTTTGACCCTTATACAACACTACGGCACTATAAAGGAAGCTACGTATAACAAGGTTCTACAATGTTACTAAGAAAGTAATGAATACCAATATATTATTATTAATAAATGTGTTTTAATATTTTTCGGTTAATAATTAAAAAGAAATGTGTAAATAAAATTAAAAAAAAAAGTCATGTTGTTCTTTATAAGAAAATCAAAATAGTGAACTGTACACTATTTTGAAAATGAGAAATGCTTAGAAAAAAAATACTTATTTTTTTATGTAACCCAAATTTTACATTATTATAAGTTATAAGTTTTAAAGCGATTACGGTAGCCGTGTACCAACGGTTTTTATTATTAAGAAAATAAATAAAATAAGAATCGTCAGCTTTTTTAAAGTTTCTTACAAATTTATAAAAAGATAACGTTTGAGTTTTTGAATTGTAATATTATCTTTAACTAAAATAATGATTACAAGTAACGTGGTAGTAAAACTGAGAGCAATCATAAAGGGTGCACCCCGCCCCGAGGCGATAGCTAATTAATAGGTACTACGGACGTTCTACGATTGGTGACCATTCGGGTGAACAACTGATTTACTGTACACGCCATTGTACAGACAACTGTACAGCAATATCGTCGTTATTCTCAACGTAATAAGATTGTTATAGTGTGTATATTATTAATATTCAGGCCACTGTGATCGTTTTATTTGCACGTCGCTGAGTGGAAAATTCAATACATATAACTAAAGCTAAGTAATAGTTTTTGTAAATTAACAAAAATGGCTTTAGTAATATAATAAAGAGTACTTTAAATGAAATTAATGGTGTGATTCTTATGTGCGTCACGTTATAGTCAGTCTGTAGCACTGAGATGAAATCATAATTGACGTATTAGGTATTACTGATATAAATAAATACTTAGAACTTCTACAGTGTGTGTAACAGCCTGTTATTGGGCATTGTTTTGAGAAAAAGGTAACGCTTTTGCCTAATTCGATAAACAACTACTGCGTATTGGCGGATGCACTATGTGTTACTGAAATTGTCACCAGGCCTGCTGGTGTTTTTTTTATACCACTAGGCTAGTAAGCAAGTTTACGGTATGTTTGATGATATGCTAATAGCACGACCATAGCTTAATGGAGACTGGACGCCTGCAACAAGAGCTTTGCAAGCATGCTAACAACCCATTTTCGACGCAAGAGCAGAATTCATCATCACCATCATCATCATTCCAGCCTATTTCAGTCCACTGCTGGACATAGGCTTCCACAAGTTCGCGCCAAAAATGCGTGAACTCATGTGTATTGCCCATAGTCACCACGCTGGGCAGGCGGGTTGGTGACCGTAGGGCTGGCTTTGTCGCACCTAAAACGCTGCTGCCCATCTTCGGCCTGTGTGTTTCAAAGCCAGCCATTAGAAGGTTATCCCGCCATCAGTCGGCTTCTTAAGTTCCAAGGTATTAGTGGAACCTTGTTATCCCTTAGTCGCCTCTTACGACACCTACGCGAAGAGAGGGGGTGGCTATATTCTTTGGTGCCGTAGCCACACAGCAAGAGCAGAAGTGAATTTTAAATAAGTTTAGCACTTGAAATAATCAAGATTTAATGTTGTCTTGCCATTTATCTTCAGAAATTATATTCTAAATTATGAATCAAATATCTTAAATTACGCGTAGACACAAATTTGTTTGTGTTAACAATTGTTCTCCGATCGTTTTGGGGGTTCGATAAAGTTTATAGCATCAAACTGGCTAGTTTATGTACCTCAAATATGATAGCAGTACTTATATGTTATAAGTATAGGCGTTTTTCTACTGCGTGGAGATAGTAGTAGTTTTTCTCCATGCATGAGAAAGAGGCCTATGCCCAGCGGTGGGAAGTTACAGGCTGAATGGACGGTGAAATTATACAAATCTGAGCCTCAAAATTTAAGGAGCAGATCATTTTGATTGGTAACCAATTTGACTGAGTATAACTTAAAAATCTGATATTGTTTTCTAGTATAATGTATTCGAAACGTCGGGCATCTAAAAAACCTAATAAACGGCGATAAAATTCGAAAAAACTGTTTTATTATAATTAAAAATCTGAGTTAAAAAGCTCATTGGACATTTTGATTTGTAAATAATTTGAATAAACATAACTTAGTAAATCAGTAAATTATAAAATATATAGAACTAGACTTCAAGTACCACTTTACTTTGTTTGTAAAGCTCAGGATGATGGTTAACTGATAGGTTAATAAATCTATATCTATACAAATAAATAAAATTGGAGTGTCTGTTTGTAATATTAAAATAACCGCATTTTACTAAATGGATATGGATGTGTACACGGTACATAACATTTTTTACAATTTTTGTGTCTGCCGATTTTGCCGGGACTTTCACTGGCAGATAGCTGATGCAATAAGGAGTAACTTAGGCTACTTTTATTTTAAAAATTTATTTATTTTGTAACTGTGCGAACTGAACAATATTTTTTTTTAAATTCCACGCGGACGTAGTTGCGGCACAGCTAGTATATTATTAAGATTCAGAACTTTATAATGACCTTAGTATGGCTGGTCAAGATAAAAAAATACTCTTTGGATAGTGGGAACTTTTTCGAGAATACTTATAGCTTTTTTATTTCTATTAAAGTATCTATCATTACAGCCTGAACAGTCCACTGCTGGACATAGGCCTCCACAAGTTTACGCCAAAAATAACGTGAACTCATGTGTTTTGCCCATAGTCACCACGCTGGGCAGGCGGGTTGGTGACCGCAGTACTGGCTTTGTCGCACCGAAGACGCTGCTGCCCATCTTCGGCCTGTGTATTTCAAAGCCAGTAGTTGGATGGTTATCCCGCCATCGGTCGGCTTTTTAAGTTCCAAGGTGGTTGTGGAACCTTGTTATCCCTTAGTCGCCTCTTACGACACCCCGAAAGTATCTATATTCTTCAAAAATATCCTTGTGCGTAAAAACGAATTCATTCACATTTGATCAATATCCGTTATTCAGTCGCCCCACAGAACATGTGCATTCAGCCTCAGGCTACTGGGACTAGGTATATAATATACATATATATAAGGTGTACTGGAAGGGGTGCCATCGATTCGCCTACATGTCCCGATGTCTTTATACAGAATTCTTAGCATTGTATTTGGTAGAGAAATACATTAATTTAAGAAAGGGAAAAAGTTATACTTTCTGGTCTGTACAATTTCAAGTGTAATATTTTTTCGACCTAATAAACTTACGTTACCAATAATTGTGTTTGCTCGCAAACGAAAAAAAAAACCGACTTTAATTACATGGACAAGTAATACAATATAGGTAGACGAAAAAATAGTTAAGTAAATACGCGTTATCAAAGATTAGTCAAAAAGTAGCGATTAGATTTGAATCAAATTTATATGGTATTACAAAAAAAATATCAGCTTTCAATTAAAATAAGAATCATCAAAATCAGTACCACCCATGAACCCAGTGAAAAGTTATACGTAACACACGTAGGTCGATGAAAAAATTGTCGAGTAACTACGCATTATTAGATATAGCTCGAAAAGTTTTTAATCTCAATTAAATTTAAATGGGACTACGTGATACGCACCACAATTCAATTAAAAAAATGAAGATTCTGAGGTAACATACATAAAAAAATGCAATCGAATTGATGTGCAATTGATGTGCAATGCAATTCTCCTTTTTTGAAAGTCAGTTAAAAAGTACGCATAACATTATTTTGTTTTGACCTAACACTGTAAGTCAAAAAGCAAGATATAGAAACACAACGCAAGTGAAACAGCAAAAAAGGCTTAGTAATCATTATAAAGACGATTTTTTTGTAGGTACTTATAATTTGTAATTTTCCAGTAAATACAGTGATTAGCCAATGGAACAATAAGCTTAATAGTTTAAATATTCGCAAAACCACAAAGTCTTAACCTAAATAAGTTACCTAACGTACGGGTTATAATAAGTAGACGCTTAAAAAACTCATTATATTACATACTTCTTATTATAAAATATTAATGAACTTAATCTCGTATAATATTTAAAAAGGTCATAGTTAATTCTACTAAAATTAAAATAAAAAAACTTTCGAAAATAACTGGCCAATGAATAAACATAATGTATCAAATAAATGAAAGGAAAAAAAAAAATAATTATGCCAGAAGTAGCTTTTTGAATTTCGAATAAAGAACGCGCGTCAATTGGTACTATCGCCCGAGGCCAGATGGCGGGGTGCCTTTATTGCTAGTATTTCGTCCGGAAATATGAATTCTATTTGTCTAATCACGTTCAGAATCTGTTATGAATTTGAAAATTTTTGTCATAGCTTTTTTTAAATATTAATTTTAAGATTTATATTATTTATTATCATTGTGCGTAATTTTAATAAAAAAAATATACTTTGTAGTATAACGCAAAATATATTTGCTTTTATAGTAAGTAATTAGCAAGTGTAGATAACGTTTTCGCCAATCTTTACTAATGCTAGCTGTGCCGCGAGACTTCATGCACGATAATTTAAAAAAAAAAACTTAAGAAAATATTATATTGTTACGAACTCCAAATCCTTCGAACCGAACACGTAACAATATAACCTTTCCCAGTAAATTAACTGTTTTAGATCAAAAAAATCAATTAAAACTAGTAGTTTCTGCGATTAGCGCATTCAAACAAACAAACAAGTCACAATTATAGGTCTAAGTTTGCTGTCTAAAGGCCTACCCAACCGATAACAAGAATTAATGCAGCTTTTGGAAAAATTCGTCAAGTCCAATGATCTGCGACAAGACTAGTTATTTGGGTAGTGGTATCTTTGGACTTCTCCTCATTGACGCCATGGGAAAGAGGTGCTTGCGAAGCCGTTGCGTTTCCACGCTATCCATATATCTTGCGAGAAATTCAATCTACCTTTGAAGACTGGCAAGTGCGTTGAGAATAAACGTTTTAAAAGCTTAAAAGCTCGCTTGAGAATGAAGTAGCGGTAACCGGTGTAGACGTGGACGTGGTTTGATTTATACATCCTCTTTTTATAGAGTGCGCCCATAGCAAGGGAGGAGTCCCTTAACTTTAAACGATTCCATTGTTGAAGAAAAATGTGATAAGTGTAGTTACGTGTAATTACACGTGCTATAGTAATTTCAAGAGGATTATACTTTCTGGTATAATAGATGACGCGTTGGCCCACGGTCACAGTACTGGTTTGTGGCTGTTGCGCTGGCGTTTGCGGTTTCGATCCCCGCACATGACAAACGTTTTATTGGCTATACAGATATTTGCCGTGGTCTGGGGGTTTCTTGTGGGTCTCCTCACCTCGAAGGGCGCGTTAAGCCGTAGATCCCGATTTTTATCATGTACACCTGATAGCGATCTTCACTCATAGTAGGGAATATATCTGCCAACCCGCATTGGAGCAGAGTGGTGGATTAAGCTCTGATTCTTCTCCTGCTTGGAGAACGAGGTCTATGCCCAGCAGTGGGATATTATAGGCTGAAGCGTATACTTTCTGGTTGGTAAAGTAAATAACATGTACATTTTAATTAGTAACTTTCACTGCTAAAATAAAAACATTATAAAAACATAAATAAAAACTAAGACCTAAATTTTTAAATACGAACATTATTTTGTTTAGGTACAAATATATTTTTTCTACGGCCATCAACACAATTATTTTTTATGCAAATAAGGCCACAAGGAAGCTGCGATGTTCTAATTAAAAGCCATTGATGTCCGAAATTCAGATAAACTCGTTTATCACATATAGAATGTTGATAATTAAATTTTGCAAGAGGAAAGTCGAGTGTTATTATTATATTCAACCAGTTCTCAATAAGTGAGCAATTGCCGCCAAATTCCTTCGTGATGAATTAGCTAAACTTTCGAATGCTTTTTTTTGTATAAATAAACTAAACTGATATCCGCGAATAGTCGGAATGTAGTCTTTTTCTTATTTTTTTACGAAATTCTGTAATATTTTATATATGAAAGACAACAATATTTTTAATTTGATATAGGTTATTAAGTGTTTGAGTGATGTAGACGCTAAGTTTAGTAATTTATTTTTTAATTTTAAATGAGATTAATATGTTAAGGAACCTATAAGGAATTCAATATAATTGTGTTTGCTGGCAAACGAAAAAAACCGACTTCAATTACATCGACAAGTAATACAACGTAGGTAGACGAAAAAATAGTCAAGTAAATACGCATTATCAAAGATCACTCCAAAAATTGTAATCAAATCTCGATGAAATTTAAATATGACCACATGATAAACATCATCTTTCGATTAAATTAAGAATCATCAAAATAGGTACACCCAGTAAAAAATTATGCGGATTTTCGAGTTTCACTCGATTTCTCTGGGACCCCATTATCAGATCCTAGTTTCCTTATCATGGTACCACAACAGGGATATCTCCTTTCCAACAAAAAAAGAATTATTAAAATCGGTTCATAAACAACGAAGCTATCCCTGAACATACATTAAAATATATACGGTCGAATTGAGGAACCTCCTCCATTTTTGAAGTCGGTTAAAAATATTTCAGAAATAGAAATAAGTAAATGATGGCTGAAAACGCACTTAAAATTATAGTGCAACTTTTTCACCATAAAGGCACAGGCTATGTACCTATATAAAGGCGAAAAGTCATTCTTTCATTTAATGAATCTCTCAACTTAAAAGTATTCAAATTGGTAATATTCTTATAACAATAAGAAATATTCGACACGCCCATGGGGGTTAAATTTGGGAGGGGAGCTTATGTAAGAAACCTGTTATTTAAATGTTATGGCTTCTAATTGAGAGATGCTTTATGGCAAATAAAACTATTTTTAGAATACCAAATTGTCTCTACTATGTACTATCAATCTAGCGCAAGTAAAACTCAGAGAAACGGCTAGCATTATTATAAAATTAATATTAATACTTTTTAGTTGTATGTGGTAATTGTAGAAAGGCATGTGTTATCAGTAGTCCATACGGTAGTCAACGAGCTAGGTCCTAGGGTCAGTGGGATAGTCGTGCACGCATGCGCGGCGGCCATGTTGAGGGAAATTTTATTAACTTTGTTTATTGGATTACAATTGGATGGAAGGATTTTGTGTTTTGAAAGGCTTATTGTCTTTTTTGTGATTTGTTGCATGATAAATTTGATTGACTTATTGATTTTGTCATTGAAAGGAATGAATGGATTTTTCCAGGAGCTTTTTAAAGCATTCAGAGCTATTCACTATCACTTGCTATCAAACGGACCTTTGGCTTGGTTACTATTGGTATAATGAAGGAATATAGAAACAGGTGTAACCGCGTTTCTTCTCTAGTTATATCACAAAAGGTATTCGTTGTACGTCTCGCTGACAGCCAAATAGGGCCTGTAAATATGTTTATATTTATTGTTGGATTGACAGCCGGCGGGTGAGAGATCAAAGTTCAAAGTATCTGCTACTTGATTTAATGCGTTAGTGGCTATTTTTATAA
The DNA here is from genome assembly GCF_905220565.1 of Melitaea cinxia. NCBI lineage: Eukaryota > Metazoa > Arthropoda > Insecta > Lepidoptera > Nymphalidae > Melitaea > Melitaea cinxia. The sequence continues at coordinate 5,287,780 of NC_059417.1, read as the reverse complement.
AACGACTTAAAAAAAGAAGGAGGTTCTCAATTCAACTGTATTAATTTTTATGTGTGTTACCTCAGAACTTTTGAGTGTGTTGATAGATTTCGATGCGTCCTTTTTAATCCAAAGGTAGTGCTTTTCATGTGGTCTCATTTAAATTTATTCGAACTCTGACAAGTACCTACCTACTTTTTGAGTTATTTCTAGTAATGCGTATTCACTAATTTTTCGTCGACCTACGTTGTATTATACCAAATTAATTTTAATAATTTAATAAACGCTTCACACTCAACGGATCCCCTAGTAGGATTTTCTCCTGTGTTGGGGGTCCGGAAAAACACACAATACACAAACACAACGCCCAGACCACGACAAACATCTATATGGTCGATAAAAATGTCTGTCGAGCCAGTGCTATGACCGCTGCACCAACGCGTCGTCATCATATTAATACCTAACTTTTTACTGGATGGATTGATTTTGATGATTCTTTTTTAATCGAAAGCTTGTGCTTATCACGTTGATCCATTTAACTTGAACGAGATCTGAGGAGTGCCTTTTGAGCTATCTTTAATAATGCATATTAATTGGACTATTTTTTTGCCTACCTTTATTTCCTACTTTCATAAAGAAGTTTTACTTCAGTCGCGTGCAAGCACACTCGTTTTTTGTGATATAATTTCCAAGTGATGTTTTTTTAATACAATTTTGTTTTAGGAGCACAAACAGGATAATACAACGCCGGTAATATTTTTATTTACTACCAACATTAATTATTACTACACCTTAAGTGCCTCTTTTGAACCGACTTCCAAAAAAGGAGGAGGTTCTCAATTCGACTGTATTTTTTTATGTATGTTACTTCAGAACTTTTGACTGGGTGGACCGATTTCGACAAAAAAATTTTTTAATCGAAAGGTGGTGTGTGTCATTTGGCCCCATTTAAATTTATTTAAGATCTAACGACTATTTTTCGAGTTATATCTAATAATGCGTTTTTACTTGACTATTTTTTCGTCGACCTACGTTGTATTATAGGATCTGATAATGGGGTCCCAGAAAAATCGAGTGAAACTCGAAAATCCGCAAAACTTTTTACTGGGTGTACAGATTTTGATAATTTTTCATTTAATCGAAAGTTGATGTTTATCATGTGGTCACATTTAAAGTTCATCGAGATCTGATTACAACTTTTTGAGTAATCTTTGATAACGCGTATTTACTTGACTATTTCGATTTTTTTCGATGTAATTGAAGTCGGTTTTTTGTTCGTTTGCGAGCAAATACAATTATTCTGTACATTCATTATACATCTACATTATATAGTACAAAATTTGTTAGTAGTAAAATTTTTAAACAGGAAAATAAGTTATTTTCTAATAAACAGAATTATATTATTTTACACTTAGTTGTAAAGTTTAAAAACAATATCTAGTAGTAGTCTTTTGGGTTTAAGTTTTTTTAGTATTACAAGTTCTTTAAGACGAATATTTGCAACAAAACTGCTTAATTATATAAAAAAAAAATAATAATATAAAAAAAGAAAGTACAAAAGACGCCGGTACTGGTCCGTTATCTTCGTGGAAGTATGTGATTGATTCTGTAAGGGTTATATTTCACCGCAACTATAATAAAACATGCTATGTAACGCTATATTATTGCGTTTTTTTTTTGGTTTTTTTTTTTTAGTAAATATTCTTTATATATAACAATATGTGCAGAGTATTCATGCTTACCAACAAATATTTATTTTCAGTACAAATTTGTGTCACAGCTGTTAAGGTTGCGTACAAAAAATTCTTTTTTTGGAATAATTTGAGCAGCTGTGTTGGATTTACCTTTTCCTATTTTCGAAAAGGCAATACGATTTAATAAAAAAATTAGTAAATATGAAGATAGTCTGTTTGCTTATTTACAACGAAGTGAAGAAATTACTACATTACTTGATTTCTGACTATAAAAATACAATCAAAAGAATTATTATGTAGTTTCTAATTTTACAGTTTATTTTTTAAAATATATAGTTTATAATGCAACAACAAAAATACGAAAATATAAATATTAGTAAATTCATTAACTTTAATAATTACCTTAAACGATCAAGATATAATAAGTGATTTAAAGCTATATAGCTTCGATTATCCAATGAAGAGTAAAGCTAAAGACTATTGTGGTCAGAGATGTGCTATTTCGAAGATTTACTACATGTTAAAGTGATTTAAATTTAATCTTAATGTGATAAATATAAGGTCTATATTCCCTTCTCTTTCCTTCTTGATTAACTCTGTTTGTTTCTGAATGTGAGCTGACCACAAGCTAATATTATACAAATATAAATAAAATTATACATATTAAAATATCTCGGGTTATTCTCATTGCCGAGGGAATTGTATATATATTTCGTTATGAACTATGACCGTTATACCAAGGTTATTTTAGTATTGGTGTATTAAATTGATTTTATGTATTGTATGTATGTTATTACTGACTAGTATAAGAATAGATTGAAAGATACAGAGTAGCTCAAGTCTAGTTTGATATCTCTTCTAGAGATAAGTAAACCTTTGCTAACTCAGTGTATGCGAATCACTATATTAATTTTAAAATGCAATAGAGAAAACTATATGTATATAGTTATATACATATAATGCTCACAAATAAGAATTTATGAAGTGTTTAATGTTATTGAGAAGAAATTCTTATAAAAATCAAATTATGTAATAAATAATTAAATAATGAGAATTATATTAAGACTTTTCATTCGGACTGCTACGACTTAGTTTGCGTGATTATTTTCCACATAAATCTAATCCTTCCGCAAGTGAAAGTAAAATCAAAATCGGAAAAACTTTTTCAGATTTTACTCGTTAAAGTTTTGAGAATAGTTTTTTTAGTACTAAGTACTACTAAGAATAACATAAAATTGTATACTTTTCACAATATTTGATACATTTTTTTATTCATCAGATATCGCATCGGTATCTGATATAGATATCATATCGGATGATGTAAAATTAATTGGTATAAAGTATACACTTCGTTTACTATTCGCGATGTTAATAGGAATTTTAATAAAAGTCTTTTAAGTCTTACGCATTACTTGAAGGCTGTATTGACCTTAATTAAAAATTCTTGTTTAGTTATTGAGTAACGTTGACATCTGAGAACAATGAGCTTCGGAAGTGGCATCGGCAATAATCTACGAAAAATACTTTTTGATAATGTAGCTTTACTCTGTTCGAGTTGTACGATTGTACAAGAAAAAAATACACAATACAATTATATGTAAATAATGTATTATGCGCTAATAAATAGTATGTATGACAAGTTCATGAAAGTATGGTGTAGGTTGACATCGGCTTCGACAACTGGAATGTTTGCTTTTTTTTATAAAATGATAGGCTTGCGTTTGACCACTATTTCACCTGATGATAAGTGAAAATGCGGTTTAAAATGGAGCACGCTTACCTAGAAGTAACCTATTCAGTCGCGACTTAAAGATCCCCAGGTTATAGTTTTCCGGAAACGCAGACACAGACCACTGTCTCTTTACTGCTTAAAATCAATATGATAGCTCAAAAACAGTGTATTTAATAAGAAATATTACGTGTTTACAAAAACACCAAAGATAACCCTACATTTTAAAGTATAACACCGACCTAAAATAAATACGACTATTTCAAATTAGACAATTGAAAAAGTACCTTGTGATAGCTGTGACACAAACAAATACGCTTATAACCATCTAGTAGGTAAACTGAAATGTAACTATATATATAAAATTATAATATATTAGGTATAGCTTAAAGCACAAAACTTAAAAAAAAACTAGCCATACATACGCCGTAAGCATCATCATTTTTTGTGACACAAGTAATCAATTTGCGTGTCAGCACTTTACGTCACGTCAAAGGAATTTAGATAAAATTCTAGTTATTAAATTAATACATTATGTAATTTCGCAAAATGATCTAGATATAATATCAGTCAATTTATTTTCGAATCTATATTATGTAAGCCATAATTATTAATTTTAGCTCGTGACTGTAAAAACACCAAATCACACATGCCATTTCCTGTACTTCACTGATCTATCATTTTGAGCAACTTTCTACACATGCATATGTTATTACTTATTTTAATACATTCATGCCAAATTTGTTCTTATTTGTAGTCATATAAAAACTATAATCGAATATAAAAATTTCGATATATACTGTGACGTCATGTAAGGAACGTATTATGAAACAATTGTAACAAGTTCCATAAATTAAATGTCGTTATTATCTTATTATCTTAATAAATATTAGACATTACGTAAATTAATATAACATTATTTTGAAATTCAATCATTATTCTAATTTTATGAATTATATTTAAATATTCTAAAGTAGCCACGTCGTCGGCAAAGTTCTTACTGCCATATTTTTTTCGTAATTGCGTATATTGATTTTTTTTAAAATTTTCTCTAATACAATACAAACATAATCCTGGCAGATAACAAGCAAAAAAAAAATTGGCGTTTCGTTCGGAATTTATGCGCGTAACCTATATTTATCATTGTGCCGATTCGTTTTTATTTATAGGTATAAGATTAATTTCAGTCTCTAATATGTACATCATATATATACGCCATATATAGGATACCTGAAATATATATTTACAAATTACATTTTAAATAATTTTATTTATATCAGTATATAAGTGCAGATGCTGAATTGATGTGTCAACATAACTAACAAATTAGAAGAGAAATTTACGATATAGGAAGAAAAACATCAAACATTGAAAGAAAATGTTGAACAACAAGAAAAAAGAATTCAATTTATGGAAAAACAAGCAAGACAAAGAAACATAATTTTCTTCGGTATTGAAGAGAGCGAGACATCCTGCCATAACTTGGAGAACAATATATTGCAATTCATAAGTGAAAAATTGTTCTTAAAATTGGATTGTAGAGATATTCAGGAAATAAAGAGAGTGGGGAAAAAAGGTGAGAAACAGGGACCAGTAAGTGTAACTTTTTCTACCATTGGTTCAAAGATCAGCATTCTCAACCAAAAAAGATTATCAAAAGACACCCAATATTAATTAAACGAAGATTACCTTAAGTACATATTAGAAAAAAGGAAAGAACTACAGAAAGAAGCAAAAAGAGAGCACGAGAAAGGAAATAAAGTCACGATAAAATACGATAAAGTTGTTATATTCAAATCAAACAACAAAAGAACAATGATGACTTCACGAGAGTGAGATCCCAATTCTCAAGTACTAGTTATTAATAGTACAACAATACTCAACAAGAAAAATAAAATAAAACATTCAAACCCACCTATACCCAGATCAAACAGTCCCTCAGAAGGAGTTCTAAAACCAAGCATTCTAAGCTACTTAATAAACGAATAACGTCAACAAAGCATATAAACAAACCAACGACAATACAACTATTAACTTACATTTACAGCAACCAACACCCCCCTCCCTCAAAGATGCAACATTCAATCAATTTCAACTAAGCAACGAAAACCATCTTCCAATCCGGCTGGTCACCGTGGAAGATTAAGACCAAAACGCTCTAAAGGAGCTATCTCAAACTTCTTCAATACTAAGAAAAGAGACACAAACCCAAGAAATACTTAGCTAAAAAGAAGAAAGATCGGCTCTACATATAGTGACTTACAACGTCAGAACTTTATCAACTTACAAACGCTTAATCGAACTTAGCTCTTTAGAGGAGGCCTTCACCCGCACTTGAGGAGGGGTTCATGCAAAAGAAACTTCTATATTATATCTAGATTTAAACATTTTTCTAAAATAAGTGAAACGTGTAAATAACATCATTATTTTTCTTCTCTTATTTTTTTTTCTTAAACTATGTATGTATGTATTCTACTTTTTGCATGGAATAAAAGGCTTTTCATTTTATTATATATTATTTTATTTATAAGTGCAGATGTATTGATGTATTTAGTGAACTTTAAAAAGCATTTATTTACACATTGTTGCATTTATTAAAAGTTATGTTATCCAGAAAAATAACATAGGCTGTAAACAACATCGTAATAGCGAAAATCATACATGCATAATCATACATAAAAGCATACATGTTAGAAAATAGTGAAGGAATGAATATGTGTTTTTTCACAGATAATCAAATAAACAAGTCAAATTAATAAATTAATAAATTTTATTTTATATTTATTTTATTTTTATAGTTAACCTAACCATCTATACCGATATAATAAGTATACGAAGAACTCGTTTGTATGTTAGAGTGCACTAATTTTTGTTTAAGTCTGTCTTGAAATTTCTAAAAAGTATATTTTCGGTTTTATGGTTTATTGTTTTGGAAGATTTTGCGTCACTCGTCATTACATCATTTTATAGCTCGTATGATACATAATAAATTCTAAATTAATAAAATATCAAACGGATAATAAGAACCTCTCTAGTTTGAAGAATCCTTTGATTTCAACTAAAATTATTTAATTTTATTTAGACACTGACTAGAAATTTAGTTATTAAATTCGAAAACAATTTTCCCGCAATGATATTAAAAGTTTACACGTTTACAGTCAAAGTAAAAGTTATATTGTCAATATTTAATATATATGTCAGACAGTGTTTACCTACTCATACAATGAGGAAAAAGTTTTTATAATATTGCTACTCTTAACAGTGAACAGTAATGGTGGGAGAACGTTGAAACATGGCTGAGGTCATGACTAGAGTTTTTACAAAGGATTCCCGGATCCTACGGCTACTTTGTATTAGTACATGTAGATCAAGGAAAATTACGAGCTAGTCAAGGGCCAGTTTCACCGGTTACTATTAACGCTATTGGAAAGATGACGACGAAGGCCAGTACAGTAGGGCCGGTACCCGACAGATAAGTTTGACATTTCTTCAATTTTCACTATCAAATTTTAGTTTTTTTATGGGATATTTCTATTTGCAATTGTAATATAAAAAGTCGTAGTACATTAATTGAGACGAGAGCGTGACGAAAAGTGTGATGCGAGGTGAAAGGAGCAAGAGAGAGAGGTGCGAGCACAAATTTTCTTTCTCTCTTTCCCTCATAGCCATTACGTTTCGTATATTTAGGACACAGTACAGGCCTATTGTGCAGAAATTTTACTTCAGTCGTGTGGTCTAAAGCTCACTCTTTTTTTTGTATGATAGATGTATGTAATTTTATCCACAATCGATGGAACAGGCCCTAAGTATTTTCCAAGACAATCATAACTTTATTTATTTTAAATATGCTCCAAATGTAAATAGCATATTAAGAAACAGTTTTCTTCGTTCATTCACATAAATTAATGGATTTCAATAATGCCAAAATAGCTAGGATACTTTATATACTGACATTCCATCAGGATCGGTAATTAGGCGAGTGAAACCGCGAGGCGCTAATATTTTAAACAAAAAATTGTTGAGAAATATTTTTGGAAATTGATAGACGTATATATATATATATATATATCACCTTCTTACAGCCTATACAGTCCACTGCTGGACATAGGCCTCCACAAGTTTACGCTAAAAATAACGTGAACTCATGTGTTTTGCACATAGTCACCACGCTGGGCAGGCGGGTTGGTGACCGCAGGCTTGGCTTTGTCGCACCGAAGACGCTGCTGCCCGTTTTCGGCCTGTGTAATTCAAAGCCAGCAGTTGGATGGTTATCCAGCCTCGGTCATCTTTTTAAGTTCCAAGGTGGTAGCGGAACTGTGTTATCCCTTAGTCGCCTCTTACGACACCCCCGGGAAGAGAGGGGGTGGCTATATTCTTTAGTACCGTAGCCACACAGTACAGTACAGTATATATATATATATATATATATATATATATATATATATATATATATATATATACAGGTATATGTTGCAGACTAAACCTATTGAATCTTTTGCAATGAAAAATAACTGAAAGTTCGGGGTAAAATATGTTGCTGATAATTTTTTACACATTTCGATTGAGTAATGAACTAGATTTAACTATCATCAGTTATGAGTGTAATTGGAATAAATGTTCCTAGATATAAGCTCGATATTAATTATAATTACAACATCAATTTAATTAACAGATAAAAGTGTGCGACACGACTCTCGAGCACATACAATGGAGGTACGAATTAATGCTTTAAATATTTTAGGATTGCTGTTTACTAGACGATAGCGCAATGCAGCGATTTTTGTACCATCAAGCTAAGATTGATATGATTTTATTTGATATATATAACGTTTAATATCGGGATAGACGACAGCAAGAAAAACATCAAAGAACTATGATAATATATTATTCCGTGACCATGGTTGTTGTAAAGTATCCGTAATGTCGGGCATGTAAAAAAAACCTAATAAACCGAGATAAAATCCGAAAAAGTTGTTTAATTATAATTTGTAGGTGAACAAAAAAAACGAGTGTGTATTAGATCAAACGACTGAAGCAAAACTTCCTTAGCTCCATCTAACTTATATCTCCCTCTCAACTTTCGTTCGCCTCGCCCGATCACACTTTTCACAACGCTCTTGTCAGGCATTTAACAGCTTCGCCCCAAGTAAAGTGTGCGTAAAGAAGTTTTAGTTCAAAAACTCTATATAAAAAAGCGATATAATGCTATATCAAGCTAGTATCTTGTAAGGAATCTACCTAACATCTGATTCATAAGTGAACGGTCAATGGAGCAAGACTCCAATAAGGACATGTGACATTATCAAATGCCGGTTACGAGTCGAGTGCACGTGAAATCGATTCTCGTAATAAGGGAATTATGTGTCTTAAATCTGGTAAGTAGGACACGTATACATGTAGGAATATGTGTCATTAATTACTTTTTTGTTGTAGGTTTACAAACTATTTTCAAAATAATTGAACGACAAAATTACAATTTAAAAACTTTTTTAAAATAATTAAACATATAATTTTTATAATATTCGCCCGCCCGCAGCAGCAGCCCGCAGTGGAGCATCGTTATGGATTAAGCTTCATTTTTTCTCCTACACGATGAAAGAGACCTAAGCCCAGCAGTGGGAGGCAGCCTGTAGGCTGAATCGTAATAGCAAACAATTATGATTTACCCATACACAGTCGTTTGTCCTTAATGTAGGCAACTTAATATCCAGTGTTTTAGGTATTTTTTAATAAATATACACGTAAAGAGGACATTTGATAATAAATATATATTACCTTTTTTATGATATAGATTTTTTTTGTAGGTTATATTACTGTTCTTGTAATTTTTTTCTATATGTACTTACTTATTAATTATTATTATTTCTATTTAACTGTATTTTTTTTTGTTTAAAAATTGTCTGCGATATTTGTGATGTCTCGAATAAACGTGTTTCTTTCTTTCTCACTCCAAGTCTCAAGAAGAGAATTGAACTTAAACTGAGAATCATCAATAGTTATCTAGTAATAAATAAATATTTGATCGAAATTAGTTTCTTTAAATTATGTTTAAGACTCTTCTAGCAAAAAAAATTTTTATACTTGTAATCAATTTCATTTCATAATAAATGTTGCAATCTAAAAAAATAAATTAATTTTTATACAGTCATGTAAGTAAAATGAGTTTTACTGAATCTGGCAACAATGGGAATCTATCATCAAAACTGACTCCGCCGAAGCTTTCTATAAATGTTTTATGATTTAATTTTATCAAACAGATAACCAAATTCGCTTATCTCTGTCGTAACAATGGAAATTCTAGATCACTTGTCATGTTGCGATCTCAGTACAATTAGTACAGGTCAAGTTAAGTTGGTCTCTGCCACCCACGCGTGGACGCCTATACTTTGTAATAGGAGAACAGTTAGCTATTACTATGGTTTGTTGATAAATGAGAACGTGAGATTAGTGTGAGTTTAAAAGGTCTTTAGTTTTTAGCTACAGTAAAAGTTACTAATAAGGAAAATGTATGTATGTACATTTTAATTAATTTAATTTAGATATACATAGTTAAATGATTTTTTTTGTAAGGAAACAGTTATCAATTATATATAAACGTTTGTTGAAACTTCTATTTAAAAGAATTTTTAACTAAATCAAAGAAAGTAGGAGGAGGTTCTCGATTCGGCTGTATTTTTTATGTGTTACCTCAGAACTTTTTACTTGGTGCTCCAATTTTGATCATTCTTTTTTTTTTATTGAAAGCTGGTGCTTTTCGTGTGGTTATATTTAAATTTGAGCCAGATCTGACAAGTAACTTTTGAGGTATTTGAGGAGTAACTATGCTATATCTCTAGTCTCCAAACCGACTTGAGTAAGATCACAAGAATCATCAAGTTTTGAATATAGTACATAAACAGTTAAAACATTATTCGTGTTAATTATTATTGTTTGATTATTAACTTAAGTAATTTCAAAGAGAAAACTCTACTTAAATCGACTTGTTAACGAGAACAAATAGTAATACACACACTTAATAGTCTATCAGAGTTCTAACAATAATATATGGCCAGTTCATTTAGTATACAGTTCTATTGTATTTTTTACGCGTAGTAGGCAGGTTGTGATAAATAGCCTCTCAGTATCTCATCTTGTTGCCGTTACAAAAGAGCCCACCGCCAGAAACGTTTCGAACGAGTTTTATTACGATATTATTGAGAAAATTATGTAACTCAAATATATGTACATATATTGACTACTAGTTTTCCAGCCGCAGCTTTGCCCTCGTGGACTGCGCCATCTTGGCTGTTCCGTTTTCTTCCATAACGTAGCATTCTACTGGTGAAAAATTTTAATGGGTTCAGAAGCTTTTGAGCTTATCCATTGAAACAAAAAGTCAAATATTACCTCTTCTTAATATTTGTTCATATTGTTGTACGGAACTTAGTAATATTACGAAAAAAATGAGAATAAAGTTTTCAGTTCAGTAAAATTCAGAGTATACGAGAATGTTTAGATGCAAACAAGATCTTTGTTAGGATCCACAAATTTTTAGATTTAAATGTGTTAGATTGAAGTTGTTTTTTTAATTATCGACGCGTTCTAGATCTGGAAAATTTGTACACAACTTAATAATTTACTAAAATTTAATTGGTCAAGGGTCTTATTGCGAATAGACTAAAAATGCCGTTTAAAAAAAATATATAATAATATTAAAACTATTCGCGGAAGGTGATTAATAAAAAAATCAATTTGTCTATTTCTAGAGAGATGGTTCATGTTTTACATAATTATACAATATATCATAATCATACAATAATAACGGAGATAGAAATAATAATTTATTAATAATTTTATATGTCACGTGATTAATAAGTATATCAGAACATAACATTGTATAGAAGTTATTTATTGTCTAATATATTAAAATATCATGTCACAGTGTTTGTTATCGAACTTCTCCGAAATGGCTTGATCGATTTTTGTAATTTTAACCGACATCGAAAAGAGGTTCTCAATTCTGTTGCTATTTTTTATGTATGAACACTGATTACGCCAATATTTCTTATCCGATTTACCTGATTATTTTTTTGTTCAATGTGGAATAGTTGTCATTTGGTCCCATAAAAATTTGCTTCAGTTTGGATCTGTAGTTTTTATTTAATGAGCATTTTTGTTAACTTGGACGATGTAATTTTTATGTGTTTTACCTCATAAATTTTCACTGGTTGTACCGATTTTGATAATCCTTTTTTTCGAACGCTGTTACTAGTCATGTCGTCCCATTTAATTTTTAATCGAGATCCGAGGAGCATTTTTTGTGCTATCTTTAATAATGCAGATTTACCTGGCTAATTTTTCATCTACCTGCGTTGTAATATACTTGTCAATGTAAGTAATTAAAGTTCGTTTGCGAGCAAACATAATCATTTTTGTATAGATTGGTTCTACTCCTAGGTGATAATAGTGTCCCTACCAGAATGGCAGAACAACGTTTGCTGTGTCAGCTTGTAGTCTACAATATTTTGGAAATTAGCAAGTCAAATGGAGCACTTTGCAGTGACATTAATTTCTACTTAAAATGTTGTGGGTTCAATTCCCACCCGGAGTCTTTTTATATGTGTTTTATTTATATGTGTGTTAAAAATCATATGTGACTTTATCAGTCGGTAGTTGCCTATAACACTGGTAGATACTAAAATGTCTATTGTGTGTGCAGGAAGTTTTTAAAAATTGGTATTCATTGTGAAGTTAAAATGATGCTTCAACACTAATTATCTTAGTACTACTACTTCACTGGCCTTATTCCGTCTATTGCAGACGATTTAGACAGTGTCAGACAAACACTGTGTCGCCTAGAACACTTTCAGAAAAACGCAGAGTTGCCTAAGCTCTGCGCCACCCTCTCGACCTCACTGGCTAGGCCCACAGGAACGATGAGCCGATACGTGTGCAGCCAGTTCGGTTGCAGGAGTCTTTCGGCATTTTAGTGCTGTGCCACAAATGCTTGACGGAGATCCCATTCCGAGTTTCAAATGAAGATTTCCTTCTCCAGGACCTCGATGATTTTGAGCCAGGTTTATCCCTTGGTCACCTTTTACGACCCCCACGGGAAGAAAGGGTGTGGTGTTATTCTATTCGGCCGACACCACACAGTATACTACTACAACTAGTAGTAGTAGTAGTAGTATATTATTCTTATGTTTTTTAGTACTGTGTGGCTACGGTACTAAAGAATATAGCCACCCTCTCTCTTCCCGTGGGTGTCGTAAGAGGCGACTAAGGGATAACACAGTTCCGCTACCACCTTGGAACTTAAAAAGCCGACCGATGGCGGGATAACCATCCAACTGCTGGCTTTGAAATACACAGGCCGAAGACGGGCAGCAGCGTCTTCAGTGCGACAAAGCCAGTACTGCGGTCACCAACCCGCCTGCCCAGCGTGGTGACTATGGGCAAAACACACGAGTTCACGTTATTTTTGGCGGCCTATGTCGAGCAGTGGACTGTATAGGCTGTAATGATGATGATGATGATGATGACGTATTTTTTAGTATATTATTGACTACCGGGCTTTGTTACGTTTCTTTATGGTGTACGATAAAGAGTTTTGTCATTATTTTTACAATTTGTATGTTACATGTACATCTATATAAATAAAATTTTATCGCCGAAATGTATGAACGCGCATAACTTCAGTGTTGCGGTACAGAATCGGATAATTCCTTTTTGTCTTCGTTATTGTCAGGAAAATGTTTGTATAAATTAAATAAAATTAAAAAAAAAATGTCACGAAAAAATATGGTGGTACGAAGATTAGGCCAGTCTAAGATAACGTTAAGCTCGTAAATGAAAATGACGTATTAAAATTTATAATTAATTGATTACAAGCCGTCCAAGTACGGTTCAAGATTCGCTGGTTACGCGAGAGAAAAAAAAAGTGTCCCGTCAACTTACGCTTGACACATTTACATGGCGAGGTCGTCGACCTGGCCGAAAGTAGCAAATTTTTTTGTTATGTAAACTTGATTATGAGGAAATCTTACTTACATATGTATGATTCATTGTATGTACAGATAAAAAATATTTAATATATAGTGGTTTTTTGACCGACTTCAAAAAAGGAAGGGTTACTCAATTCAATCGTATTTATATATTATGTATGTTCGGGGATAAGTTCGTCGTTTATGAACCGATTTTGATAATTCTTTTTTTTTTTGTTGAAAAGGAGATATCCTAAGTGTGGTACCATGATAAGGAAACCAGGGTCTGATGATGGGATCCCAGAGAAGTTGAGGGAAACCCTCGAAAATCCGCATAACTTTTTGATGGGTGTACCGATTTTGATGATTTTTAATTTGATCGTAAGCCGATGTTAATCATGTGGTCAAATTTAAATTCCATCGAGATCTGATTACAACTTTTGGAGTAATCTTTGATAATGCGTATTTACTTGTCTATTTTTTCGTCTACCTACGTTGTATTACTTGTCGAGGTAATTGAAGTCGGTTTTTTTTTGTTTGCCAGCAAACGCAATTATTTTATATCATGTAAGTACATTTTAGTAACGCGAGAATTAAATGTTTGATTTTGAGCTTTAATGCAGATAAAAAAACTCTATCAAAATTAGTTGTGCGTGAGAAAAAGAATAAACCTAATAAACTCATTATACATACTTATTAATTACTTTTACAGATAAAAGTTCAGCAAAAGAAGACCAAGATTAATTAATTAATTAATTAATTAATTAATTATTAAGACTAAGAGACTAAGATATTTTAGTAATAAAATAATCAATGACAATAAACTAAAACCTTTTACTCTATGATATATTTAAAAAAGTAGGTAATTTAGTGATAAAAAAGGAAAATAAACAGTACCTTAAAAATATTTTTATTACTTCCGAAAGTACAAAAAACTCATAAACATCCGAGGAATGTATTATAAGATGTTAACGCTACAGCAAGGTGTTAAAAAAGTGCAAAATTATTGTTATCTTGACATGAAACTGGCTGGATGTTGTGATAAAATCGAGACTTGAAAGCTGTAGGCATATTTAAAAAAAAAAAACATGTTCATTTGTTAATTATTTCTTTATAATTATATACAACTACAATTATAAAATTGCTATTTACAAATATTTACAAGTTAATACAATAAATAAAAAGTTAAAAAATATGTTTGAACTTAATCAAACACATATTGATATAACTAAAATAAATGTAGCTTAAGCCTATATATTCGCTTTAGCCTGTAATATCCACGCTGCTCTAATGCGGGTTGGCGGATATATTCCTAAGAGTGACCGGGACCGACGGCTTAACGTGCTCACCGAGGCAAGGTGGGGAGACACACAAGGACTGCACAAATACCCAGACCACAGCAACGATGTGTATATCCAATACAAATGTTTGTCATGTGCGGGGATCGAGCCCGCAACCGCCAGCGCAACGACTACAAAACAGTGCTGTGACCGTTTCGCCAACGCGTCGTCACAAATTAAACCTATACAATACAAATTAATTGAAATTAATTCAGTGTGCCTGGTTTTTTATGCGACAAAGGATGATGCTTTGTGCACAACAAGCTTACAGCCAACCTGATGATAAGCGATCACTAGTAGCCTAAAGATGCCTGCATCGTCAGACGCATCACAAGCGCATTGCCGACCCTACCCCGACTGTCCCCAAGAACTAAGACCACCTTACCACAAGAACACTACTTAAAAGCAGTGTTATTTAGCTGTGATCTTCGGTAAGGTTAAGGTACTTCCCCAAACGGGTTGCTCCATATTTTGATCATGATATATTCTACTGTGCCTTACATCAATAAATATATACGCTACTAATTAATTGAAATCAATTCGGTAAAATAATACTGAGTGTTTGTTTGTTAAAATCAATTTCAACATCGTTTAGAAACAATACACCTGTTAGAAAATTTAATTAAAAAAAAAAACGTGATACCGAACGTTGTTTATATTAAATTATTATAATGAATAAAAATACTATCTCATAAAATAATCAATATATTATAATTAAAACAAATAAATTGGTTCGATGAATATTTTTATGATAATATAAAATAACAAAGTATAGTCTGTTTTGTATATTTATTTGAACGTATCAATCACAAATTATCTACTTTTATAATGTAACTAGCGACACGCTCCGGTTTCGCACGGTTGCAAAAACTATCAGTGTTCCTCAACTAGATTATGCATGTATTATACATATAAACCTAACCTCTGGAATCACTCTATTTACTAAAGAAAACTGCATCAAAATCCGTTCCTTAGTTTTAAAGATCTAAGCAATAAGCCAGCGGGAAGCGACTTTTTGTTGATTCGACTATGTAATGATTTTTAAATGTAATGTCTCTTATGTATTATTCGATTCAAAAATGACTGATTACATAACAAACAAAGCACTAAAAATATTTTGAAACAAATAACTTCGATTGTTTTAAAAAACGTCTGTTTTTCAATCTTAAAGTTAATTAAAATCATACGGAAAAAGGTATCTTTAGCGGTAAAAAATATGTTTTCCTTATCAGTTTATAAGTGACGTACTTCTAAAGTAAAAAAAAAAAACTAATATTCCAAATTTTTTTAAAGACAACATTTACAATAGGAAAAAAAATTTAGATGATAATGATTAAATGGTTGAGATTAGACTTAATTTGGCGTGAATGGTCGCTAATGTGGTGCGAAGATATACAGCGTTGATTTGCCATTATTTATATAACTCTCATAGCGATCATGATAGATGGTACTTATGCCAATTTATAATGAAAATAAATGAAATAATTTCGTGTCAAAATAAACAGATTATATTAGATAGATTAATACATAGCCTGGGAATTTTTATGCTCACTATTTATAGTTTTTTTTTTGTTTGACAGGTGTCGAAATATAAGCTGCCAGTCTATGTATAAGTCTTGGTAATGAAATAATTTATTTGAACAGTATTTATACTAAAACTTTTTTAAATATTGTTAATTTCTTTTCTAATTTATTTTCGGTTAAGGCTTAAGATGTTTAGTTTATTGACAACGTATTTGTTTGACAATTTATTAAATTCAGTAACTTTTTATACTTTTTAGGGAATTACCAAGCTACTACTACTTGTTATAACTAATAGTTTAATAATTTGCTATCAGATAAAAAGAGAATCCAGAATCAATTCATACTAATAAACGTAAAAATAGGTAATCTGTTTTTTATAACCCAGATAAGCCGGCAAGCTTTGTAGCTAATATGACACTGAATTTAGGCACTTGCTCGTGACGTATACGGACAACAGCTCATTCAAAGCACACTATGAGGAAATACAGCGCTTACGGATTTAATGAGATTTTCGGCCAGTGTGTGTTAACTTGTATTGTTTAAAAAAAGTAGGTCGTTTATTTTTTTAACAGGTTCTATTTAATATGTCAAATCTGAAGTTAATTATTTTACTTGAATTTTAAGTGTGTGTGTTACTAATTATCGCATTTCTTATTTAACTTCGTGTTAAAAAATAATATAGATTTAAAACAAAGTACAAACTGTAACATTTATAAACTAAATTCTGCATATTCATACACATTATGAGTATGTCAGTATGTAGAAAGTTCAAAACATTCAAACATTACTTATTATTATTAAATATTAAAAATTATTTAAATTCACAACTGTTTTATGACTCTAACAATAATAGACTGTTCTCTAATTCATCAATATATAAATATTTTTTTCTAAATCATGGATTATTAATATTAATGTTTAGCCTGCATACATTATATATTTATAAGTGAATCGTCGCAAATTATTTGAATGATAACGTACCGCTCGATGTATATCGGAGTTAAACTGAATAATTAAATACACGTTTACTTTTTAGCAAATTCAATTTATAAATAATCTCATATTTTTGTTACTTATTTTATTCATAATAATAAAATATTGTTAAGCAGAATACTTTGTTTTCTTAGGATCTATAATTTGGATTTTAATCGTAGTAATGTGTATTATAAATGCGAAAGTTTACGCGTTTACGTCAGTAGTTTTTCACAATAAAACTACTGACCTGATTGTATAGAAACTTGGTACGATAGCTGAAGATCCAAATTAATGCATATATTTATTTCTTGTTACACTGTAAAAAATTTTTGTAAAATTATCATTTTTTTACTCAACATGAGATGGCTAAATTACTAATCAGTGTGTATGAATTCAAATTATAACACATTTTGAGTAATTTTCCAAGACATATGAGAAAATTTGCTAAGATGCGCTTTAATTTTACAATCTTAGAGTATAAATCTTACTTGTATTGTAATTTCACGGAACAGTTTATTAAATTTTAATAACAAACTTTGAAGATTTACCAAAATTTTTAGTAATTTGAGATACTATATTTTTTTGTAAAATTACCAAATATTTTATAATTCGAATTACTGTGAAGTGTTTAGAAATTTACAAATTTTGTTATTATTTTTACAATTTGAACTGTAAAATTACACAATACATTGTAAAATTACTAAAAAATACTATTTGTCTGTTGCCATGTATAATTTTACTAAACAGGTTATCAATTTTCGATACCAAGCTCCTTAAATTTACTAACATTGTTTGTGTTTTGAATTACTAATTTTGTTGTAAATTTACAAAACAATATTGTAATTTAAACTACAATCAAAGTATTGAAAATTCAAAAAATTTTTTTGGTATTTTTACTATTCTTATTGTAAAATTACACAATGTATTGTAAAATTACTAAAAAATACTACTTGTCTGTAGCCATGTGTAATTTTACTAAACAGGTTATCAATTTTCGATACCAAGCACCTTAAATTTACGAACATTATTTGTGTTTTGAATTCCTACTTTTGTTGTAAATTTACAAAACAATATTGTAATTGAAACTACAATGGAATTATTGAAAATTCAAAAAATTTTTTTGGTATTTTTACTATTCTTATTGTAAAATTACACAATGTATTGTAAAATTACTAAAAAATACTATTTTTCTTTAGCCTTGTTTAATTTTACTAAACACGCTGTCGACTTTCGTTTCCAAGCTTCGTAAATTTCCAAACATTGTGCGTATTTTAATTTAATCTGTGGTCTAGTAAGATTGTGAAACAATAGTTAAATTCGAATTCTAATGAATTCATTGGAAATTCAATAATCTTCTCATTAATTTTATTATTTTGACTGTA
Source organism: Melitaea cinxia (assembly GCF_905220565.1). NCBI lineage: Eukaryota > Metazoa > Arthropoda > Insecta > Lepidoptera > Nymphalidae > Melitaea > Melitaea cinxia. Next base: position 5,269,195 of record NC_059417.1, on the reverse strand, counting down.
AAATTATACAGTGTTTTGTATAATTAACAGTATAATAGGGTAACTCCTTTTTTAGATGAACCAAAATTGTTAGTATTTCGGTTTACCATAGTTTCTTGAAAGATTACAAAAAAAAAATGTTTATTTACATATTATTGAAATTATTAAAAATTTATCAATATTTTTATATCATATTTATATGTAAAATTTTGATTTGAAAATTATATATATTTTATTTCCTCAATAAATGGTTTTATTAACGTAAACAATATGTAATAATTTTTATTTATATTTTAATTTTGAATTAATCAATTAAGTCCTATATTTTTAACGTTTAAATTATTTAAATTAACGACTTCCAGGATATTAGGAAGTATCAAAAATAAAATAACAGCAACAATAATAAGTTGGTAAAATAACATCAGATGTCTCTAGTTTTAAAAATCTCAATTGAAATCAATTGTACAGTACAATAAGAAAGCTACATAGTAAATTTACTAAACATTTTTATGATCAATTATTGATTAAAATTACAAAACTGTATAGTAAAATTACCAATCAAATTTTCTGTAACTGCTTGGTAAATTTCCGAAAATATTTTGTAATTTTATCAAACCCAATTCAAATGAATTGGTTGGTGTAGTTACGAAACTGCGTAGTAAATTTACTAAACATTTTTATGATCAATTATTGAATAAAATTACAAAACTGTATAGTAAATCTCCAAAAATATTTTGCAATTTTATCAAACTCAATTCAAGTGAATTAAGTAGTATAGTTACAAAACAGCATAGTAAATTTACTAAGCATTTTCATGATACATTCTTGAGTAAAATTACAAAACTGTATGATAAAATTACTATTTAAATCTTCTGGAACTGCTTGGTAAATTTCCAAAAACATTTTGTAATTTTCTCAAATTGAGTTGAAGCATTCTGTTTAGTAAATTTACTAAATTGTTTTGCGTTAAAACTTCCCACACATTTTTAGTAAGTTTACCAAAGAAATTTTTAACAGTGTAATTTAACACCTCCTGTTAACAGGCCAGGCAGGTTTACAGTCTGAAAAAATATTTTTATTTGAAACCTTGTCATAGAGAAGAAATATCTGGGATATATTAAATCCCTGAAAAGGATGTATTTGGATGTTAATATAAATAATCTAGTTTCAAAAAACTAAAACAAGTTTGATAGACATAATTATATGTATTTGTTTAAAATTCTCAATATAGATATTCTACTATTTTTTTTTTTTTTTTTTTTTTTTATAGAAGAGGGGGCAAACGGACAGTTGGCTCACCTGATGGTAAGTGAAAACAACATCCACAGACACCCGCTACATCAAAGGATTAGCAGGCGCGTTGCCGGCCTTTCAAAAAGGAATATGCTCTTCTTTTGAAGGTCCCTAGGTCGTATTTGTTCGGAAATACCATAGGTGGTAGCTGGTTCCAAAGAGGGGTCGTGCGTGGCAGAAAATGGCGCAAAAATCGAGCTGTCGTCGACTTCCAGACATCGAGGTGATGTGGATGAAATTTTGAATTTTGACGCGATGTCCGGTGGTGGAATTCTGCTGTAGGTATTAGTCCGAACAATTCCTCAGAACACTCCCCGTGGTAAATACGGTAGAAGATGCAGAGTGACCCGACATCTCTACGCAGCGCCAAAGAATCGAGCCGATCGGAGAGAATCTTGTCGCCAACGATTCGAGCCGCTCGGCGTTGGACACGGTCAAATGGAAGGAGCTGGTACTGGGGCGCCCCAGCCCATAGGTGAGAGCAGTATTCCATGTGGGGCCGGATCTGTGCCTTATATAATTGTAGGCGGTGGCAGGGCATGAAATACTGCTTCGCCCTACTGAGCACACCAAGTTTCTTCGAGGCTAGTTTAGCCTTTCCTTCCAGATGACCACGAAATTGCACATTGTTCGATATGTCGACGCCTAGTATCCCAATACTGGCCGAGGCTGTTAGGGGAGTGCCTTCAAATTTGAGAGGAACGACGAAGGGTGATTTTTTTGCGGTAAACGCGCAAACTTGTGTCTTATTAGGGTTGAACTGGACCAGATTATGTCGTCCCCATTGCGAGACTTTGGCTAAAAGAGACTCGATTTCAGACACAAGTTTGTTCCGACACTCATCGACTTGTTCCCGAGAAATATTAGGACGGCCTGTGTATAAGGCGTCCCCGGTGCTGTCGTCAGCATAACAATGAATGCCACTAGTTTGTAACAGATCATTGATATGCAGAAGGAACAAAGTAGGTGATAGTACACAGCCTTGGGGAACGCCAGCATTGACAGACTTGAGGTCCGAGCATGCACCGTCAATAACGACCTTGATGTTCCTGTCTGTCAAAAAACTGGTGATCCATTTACATAGTTTCTCGGGAAGCCCATACGATGGTAGCTTTGTTAGAAGTGCCCTATGCCACACCCGATCAAAGGCCTTCGCTATATCCAAACTAACCGCCAGCGCTTCTCCCTTGCTCTCAACCGCCTCCGCCCATCGGTGAGTTAAGAATATTAGAAGATCACCAGCCGAGCGACTCCGTTGAAAACCATATTGGCGATCGCTAATCAGCTGGTGCTCCTCTAAATAAATCTACTAGGTAACTATTACACATCACAGAATTACATAACATAGATTATTATTATTATTATTATAAAATGCAATGAGTTTATACTTTGTAGTTGTACTAACACTAAATTATAAGAAAAATTGTTACTAACACTATATGGGCTAGTCCCGAAATAAATATATTATTATTATTATATTATCCTGTTTTTTTTTTTTATTTTCAGTCAACGTCAGTCCAATTAAGGTTTTATATTTACATCTATGTTATTTGTAATCTGCGTGACGTAATCTATAATTACCAAAACAGGTTTTATTTAACATGTCAATTGATTTTATCAAATGACTTTACAAATTAATTATTTAGACGGTGCTTTGACATCGTTACGTGTCCAATATGGCGGACGATTTGACATTTTCCTATTTATAAAAGTTTTATGAAAGTCTTTTTAATCGACTGATTGTTTACATAATAACCAAGTAATGTTTGCTATCTAAGTATATTATTAGGATTGATAACAAATATTCCCGAATCGTAGTATTATTAGTTTTTACATTTGTTTTACGGTTTTCTAAGTTAAAATATTTTATATTTTTATTATATCCACTAGATTATAAAGTCTTTTTTTAAACGAAGTTCCTTATGGCACAGTACGCGCAATGAGCGGGATGGGAGTGAGATCGAAAAAAAGCGTAATAAGACTTTTTCTCGACATATCTGTTACTCTTTACGTTATATTATTATATATAAATAAATTTATTTTAAAAAACGAAAACCAAAAAGCGAAAGGAATTGCGTTCGACCAGAAGTCAAGAAATCTATCACGCTCTTTTTTATTTGCCAAATTTGAATTTTACTAAGGTTACCAAAGCCTCAGAAAATTTCTTCATAGTTACATACCGACAATTAAATTTCATAGTAAAATTACAAAACGAAACTATTTGACTTAAACCCCTTAACAAAACATATCTTTTTTACACAATTACAGATAAACAAAAAAAAAACTTTTTACTAGTAGTCACATTAAATATCAAAAAATTGCAACAATCAAAACTACTTATACCATCACGATACATAAGTTACAAGTATTTCGTAACACGTGTCAGCGTGACAGGCGACAGAGAGTTATTGTCTTATCCTACGTGTCACGATCTATTAGAGGTGACCAGTTACCGTTTAATGAGTGTGAAATATTTAATACGTAACTCGCTAACTTTCACCGTGCTGATTGAAATGTATATTATATTGTTGTAATCTATCAAATATTTAATTGATTATAATGTACACGATATACCTGTGGGTTGAACTAGAGTAGAACAAGAAATACTTTGGTCAAAATCTAGAGCAACTCAACTGGGGTAGTACGTTGACTTTAAAAAAGATCACAGCTAAATAATACTCCTTTCAAGTAGTGTTGTGTTCCGGTACTGAGTGAGGCAGTTAGCTCTCCTGGGGAGGATCGGGGGTGGGGTTGGTAACCCGTTCATATGCTACGGTTACAGCTTATCATCAGGCGGGCTGGGCGCTAATTGCCACTCTAGTGGTATAGAATACAGATAGATACAAGGTAACTATATAAAATAATCAATCAAATAAAATCATTAATTTAGACACAAGACAACTCAACTTAAATTTTGTAACTACATATATATCTTAGCAGTTGTATGTAGTATATGGTATAATTTAATGGCTCTCACTTGTGACCACTCTGTATCATTATAATCTGTATTTTAAACTGCAAACAAAAATAATAAATATCTACTTATAGTGTTATTAACGTCATTTTTATTATTTATTATTTTTAATCTTTGCTTTTTATTTGAAACAAAAAAGTTTTCATTCAACCGATTGAAAACAAACTAAAAAAAACAATCTACTTTGAATACTACATAGCTTATTGTAAGTATAAAGTTTACAGTGTAAGTATATTAAAAAAAACCGTATTATACAATTTAGATATAGTAATTATACCAAAAAAGTCTTTCCTATCTACTAAAAATTTTACAATTTATCGCATTCCATGTACCAATGATTGTGTATTAGAATTGATTTAGTAAGTGTATCCGGCGATCCCATTTCAAGACCACTTTCTAAATATTAAAACCAAATAGAATCACTTGCACTGTGACGGCCCAAAATTAATTAGGATACGTTACAGATTTACGTCTTAGCAAATATTAATTTTAATAAATAAAAAAAAACTTTTTAATATTAATTTAAATATTTGTATTAAGAGATATGATAACACGTGGTTCAATAAGTCCTGAGACTAAGTACTAAAAAAAGGTCTTTTTTATAAAATTAATTTTTATTCATCAACATAGTCTCCTCCAAGAGCGATACAGTCCCTCCAACGCTTTTCTAACTTTTCTATCCCATGTGTGTAGAACGATTTGTCTTTGGCTTCAAAATAAGCCTCCGTTGCTGCGATAACTTCACTATTTGAGTCAAATTTCTTACCCTGAAGCATTTTTTTGAGGTCTGCAAACAGCCAGTAATCGCTGGGGGCCAAGTCTGGTGAATAAGGGGGATGAGGAAGCAATTCGAAGCCCAATTCGTTAATTTTGGCCATCGTTCATGTGAGGCCGTTTATCCGCAATTTCGTACTTCAATCGCTCTAATAAGCACATGTAATAGTCACTATTTATATTTTGCCCATTTTCAAGGTAGTCGATGAAAAGTATTCCATGCGCATCCCAAAATATAGACGCCATATCCTTACCGGCCGATTTCTGAGTCTTTGGACGCTTCGGGCGGCTTTCACCAGCCGCTCTCCACTCCGTTGCCTGCCGATTGGATTCCGGAGTGAAATGGTATATCCAGGTTTCATCCATTGTTACATACCGACGTAAAAAATCCTTTTTATTATGATTCATCAGCGCCAAACATCGCTCTGAATCATTGATACGTTGTTCCTTTTGATTAGTTGTAAGCAAACGCGGCACCCACTTAGAAAAAAGCTTTTTCATGGCCAAATTTTTATGTAAAATAGTGAAAACACTACCAGCTGAAATCTTCACTATCTCGGCTATCTCTCGCACTTTTACCTTCCGATCTTCCAATACGATTTTAAGGACTTGGTTAATATTTTGTTGAGTCACTGTTTCATTTGGACGACCTGAGCGTTCCCCATCATTGGTGTCCATGTGACCGCGTTTGAAGTCGGCATACCACCGACAAATGGTTGCTTTAGAGGGAGCTGATCCTGCATAACATTTTATAAGCCATTGCTGTGCTTCAACGGTATTTTTTCCCATTAAAAAACAATATTTTATCAACACGCGAAACTCGTTTTTTTCAATTGTATCGAAATTACAACCGTAGCGTCACTTAAATGTTTCAAAATCAATAATTTTATTGTTCCATTTTTAAAAATTTGACACATATTCTTGTATTGATAGCCAGTACTTTTTAAAAATCAAAAGAGTTTTTAATATATGCGCCATTTCCAGGTTAGCCTCGGGACTTATTGAACGATCTAGTATATCATAAAAATTTTCATCTTTTATTTCCTGTAAACTTTTTTGTAAAACTTACTTATTACGATTTATGACCCAATTAATGAACCGGTTTTACTATCTCGGCCAATAACTCTTAAAACTATCTATACTACATTTTCTATCTATACTACATTTTCTATCTATACTACTACTCACTTTTACCGGTTATTTAAGAAATGTTTAGAACATTTCTTTAAGAATTGATCATCAATTAAAGTTCACGTGTAATTTAGGAAGTGTTCAGAACATTTCTTAAATTAAAGTATTTTCTTACTATTACTATTAATATATCTTATCATCACTTATTTAACATGCAATGGAACGGCATGGTAGTTGAAGCTTTCTACAATATAAAGAGGAGGCATCAGCCTACAGTGGTATGTTTATCTATGTCAATTTTAAATCAGATACAGAACTGATAAAACCCAAAATAAGTAGATATCTTATGATTTATATAACATTATATATAAATTTAGGTATTATAAGTTTTAAATTTCTTAAGGGTAACTGGTTGAATATGTATAAACTAAAAATAGTGTGCCTAATTTATAATTATAATAATAATTATTACTATTATTAAAAAAATGTAGAATATAATATTCAATAATAAAATATAATATTCTTAATTTTTTTTATACTAGATAGGTGGAAAACACGAATTTGGCCACCTAATGGTTAGTGAACACTGCAGCCTATGGACACCGGCAACACCTGGAGCATCGCAAGAGTGTTGCTGACCTTGACTCATTACCATCCCCTGGAGCTCTGGCTACCTTACTCACCACAGAAACAACATTACTTGAAAGCAGTATTATATTTATGATCGTCTAGAGTTGAGGTACTGCCCCAGTCAGGCTGCAGCAAATTTCGATCAAGATATTTCTCTCTGTGCCCTGCCTCAAAAGAACCTAAATGTTTTGGTATCTAATAAGTATCTATATCAAGTTTTATAAAAATGCACCACAAAAATTTTGTTTATCTTTACCACCTTTACTTATATATAATACTAAATAATTAAATATTCATTTGTTAATTGGATAAAAAGTAATAAACTATTCTAATTATTTCAGCAGTACACATTTCTATGTTATTGATTGGATTGTTAGATACTGCTTCTTACTATACAAAATTCTAGAAAAATTGTTTGACAAGATGACCTATATATGCAAATTTTCATAATCAAAAATATAGTATATTAGATACTTTGAAATTACTTTTAAATCATTCATTTTACACTTCTACAATATAAAAATGAGTCGCTGAATGTGTTGCTAAGCGCAAAACTCGAGAACGGTTGGACCGATTTCGCTAATTCTTTTTTTAAAATATTCCTTGAAGTACGAGGATGGTTCTTACGGAGAGAAAAATTCTAAAAAAAAAAATTTAAATTTCCTGAAAAAGTCTAAAAACAACACTTTTCTATACTCCCATACAAAAGATTTGTGATAATACACGTTAGTCACTGTTAGGCGATACGAAGTTCGGCGGGTCAGCTAGTTTATAAATAAATAAATAAATAAATAAATAAATAAATAAATAAATAAATAAATATATATATATATATATATATATATATATATATATATATATATATATATATATATATATATATAGATATATATATATATATATTATAATGTATCGCCGAAATTTATGTATGCATAATTCCCGAAATTGCACTAAATTGGATCAAATTCCACTTATGTAGGTATATTGCTTTATTTATAACATCTTAATTAGCTCGGATATTAGCCCAGCTTGTTAACATAAAACATGAAGTTTATTCATAATAATGAATGGACACAGTACAAGTCAGTCCTCCCGTGACCGTGGCATCTAAAAATCTTAATAAACCGCGATAAAATCCGAAAAAGTTGATTTATTATAATGAGTGAAATTGGCGTAAACATTAGAAAACAATATGAAGTTTATTGTTTGTTGTGAATCAGACCTTAAAACCCTTAAAAATTTTAAGTCTTTTACCACTTACTAAAAAAATACATCAGTAAGTTTCATTAGTAAAATGAATGAAGAGTTTATCAGAAACCTGCATATTTCAAAATAATTACGTAAACTGTGCATTGTTATCCCGAGCGGTATTTTCTGTAATCAAGGCAATTTTGAATCTTCTTTACAAAATATACTAATTCACTTTGTATTATTAGTCTTTTTTCATTAATATCATTCAATTAATTAATTTATTATTCAGTTAGTAGAATACTGAAAACGGTAAAAAACCAATATTAGAATTCGACCACTGATCTGTCACTGTAGGTAACACAAATTGTTACAGCGGAATCATAGGCTCCGCTTTGTTTAGCCGGCTTTACCAAAACTTAGCAGAGCAGACACTGGCTTTCAATTTAAAAAAAAATCTTCATTAAACAAAATACAATGCCGCTACACAAACGTATAGGAATTCTTTTAAATTAATTCAATTGTGTACAATTTTTTATCTATTTTTACGCGCCATTTCACAGCAAATGTCCGTGAGGTCAGATCGTACAGATATCTCTTGTAACGGATCTTAAATCTTTTTGATTTATCTTTACATTAAACGTTACGAAATCTTAAGGAATCGTTTCGTAGTTGATACTTTTTGGTGAATCATTAAATTCTTGTTCGTGTGTGTGTGTGTGAATTGTGATTAGATGATATGTAGTTTTATGTTAGTTTATGAGAATAAACAAAAGTAAGCTATATACAAGCTTTAAGTTTAGTTGTCTTGATTCTAAATGAATGCTTGTATCCACCAGTACTCTTTTATATCACAAGGGTTGCAAACAAGCGCACAGTCCAGCTGAAGGTAAGCGGTTACCGTAGCATATGGCACCCACGATACACAGAGCATTACAAGCGCATTGCCAACCCTATTCCTTACTCTCCCCAGATACTCTGGCTACCTTACTCACCACAGGAATACAACTCATCATCATCATCATCCTGTAGTAAACATTAAAAATTTAACTAACGATATTTTTATAGCTTAATCCACCATGCTTCACTGCACATTTTTAATTAAATACGAAATGTCTATTGAAATATACATCTGTCAACAAGTTGTTTAACTATGCCACCAAACATGGAATACATTTTTAAAGATATCGAAAGGCATTAGTCCGGAATTACACACGCGACTGTTAAATAGAGTAGGTACTGCGCCTTAGTAGAAGGTTCATCTTTACAGGAGAATTTGATCAACAGCGAGACTTTGAAATACAGTGTCTATTTTTTTTATACTTTAAATATTTATAATAATCATACAATTTTTTAAATAAAGATGAAAATAAAGCTTCATTTATGTAAATAAGCTTTTTGACTGTTTCATAATACAGTGTCTGTAAGTTGTACGAGTAACAATCGTCGCGGTGAAATCAAAGCCGTGACCTTTTGTCGCAAGCCGACCTTTTCGCCGGTAGTCCATTACGGCTTCTGAGTTTGTGTACTTGTATCATTTCAATTTATTATTGTGATGTGTTCGATTTTACTGTCAGATTGGACACAAAAAATTTTATTTATTTATTTATTTATTCTTAATGTACACCAAAATACAGACACATATAAAGAAAGACACAATAGAAGATGTACAAAGGCGATCTTATCGCCAAATAGCGATCTCTTCCAGATAACCTTTGGGTACAGGACACGATACAGTAGCAGCGGTTAAGGTGTGCAAAAATTAAGGAGTAAAGATCAATTATAAATAGGTAAAAACTACGATATGATAAACTTACATAATTATTAAAAAAAAAAAAAAAAAAAAGAAAAGAAAAAAACATATAAATAAGTAAATATTTTAGTATATAATGTATGAAACTCATATATACACACATACATACATACATACATATAACATACACATACATAATTACATTGAGGCATACATATATTTACATAATAATATGCATAAAAAAAATAATTAGATACATAAAATATACATTAACAATAATTATTTACAAATAATAATATATAAATATCATATAAATAAATGTTATAAAAATTGTTATATAGCTTTAGAATTATTTTTATTACACACAGGAATTTTAAACCTGAATTATAATGTTTGTTCTTGACAACGACATGCGGCGTTTAGTTGGATTTAGAAAGTTTTGCTTTAATATAGCCTTTTTATTGTGGAAGACTATAGGTAATGAAGGATGATACGATTCATACAACAGTAACTTTTTGATTTATTTTCAAGTACTTTGACTTATAGTCAAAAAGTCTAGTCTACCCAACTACAAAAAATCTTCTGAATCAGATAACGCGATCATTTCAATAACTAGATAAATTACGCAATGGCTTATAAGCATTTATTTTATATGTCAATTTAAGTAACAAAAATCGAAACTACTAATCAAAGAATTTTTTTCAAAATTCTTAAACATAATCGTAAATCAATTTGTAAACATTTCCAAATAGATTTGGAATTTTCCCATTCCTGGTCAAAGATTTTCTCTCTATACGTATAGGCTGCCGGACAGCGGAGTAAAAAAAAAATTACTGTAATAACTACTTACTTTTTCTTCCTCGTCGTTTCCATTCGTAAACTCACCACCATTCATTTCATTTCTGATATTCAAATTTTCATTCTTATCTTCAATCCTTATATTATCCTTTAAAGAGTAACCATTCATTCCTTCGCTCTCCAGGGCGAGTACAGTTCTTACATCATCTGCATCTGTTATTTTATAATCAGTGACCACACATTGGTTATCTGGGTGTCTTAGTTCCAATCTTATTGTTTTATTTGTCTCTGTATCAATACTTATATTTATATTATGAGCTACCTTATCTAAACTAAAGTCTTCGTTCAAATCGAACTTAGCCTTTCTCTTCAGATTCATATTGGTTTTATCAATTTTTCTGTTACTTATTTTCGTTTCCTCGTCGACATAATCGATTTTCTTCTTCCTTATAATTAAATTTTCGTTGAGAATGTCATCGACTGTCAGATTCTGCTCGGTCATCTTGGAGGGGTCGGTCACGTCGATTTTGGTCATCTCCGGATTTAATTGGTCACATTGTGTAGACCGGCCGGGGGTTATCGCGGGCCATTGTCGGTTTAACACGGCGTAAATCATCGGTTGATCATTATCTACACCGATATGACCGCTATTTGCACCAAATTTTACTAGAGCTCTGATTTCGTATAAGATGATCGCTATAAACGCTCCGATACAGGTCTCAAACTCTGGTCGATGTATTGTTACAGTGTTGGGCAATCGTGAACTTTTACAAGATTATTGGTACCATTACGTTTCGTATGAGAATTCTATTTTCTTTGGTATGATTGTTTCATCTGTCTCGTTCTGGTGTATACGTCCATCACATTCACTCTAATGATGTTATTGTTTACTCCCGGTATGGTACTAGGAATCGATTCAATATGTCATTAGACGCCCGTAAATAACTATAGCAGAACACAATAAAAAAAAACTTGACGTAATTTAAAACACTTAATAAAGTCCAAATAAAAAAATCACTCGAGTTGTAAAAAAAAAAGCGTCAAATGAGTTCGCGCACTTTTTCCATTCACAAAAAGGACTGGCTGGACTGAAAAAGTGATAATACTAAATTCGAATTTCCCGCGTCGTCCACGCTCCACGTGAGAGCGTCGCTCGAGGCTATCACATGGAGTGGGCGCAGCGCGCGCGCCGCTGCCAGACGTGATAAAGATGGGGATTGCTTAGTACACGCGAGACTATGAGAGAAATACCAAAAAAAATTTACCAGAACTTAAGAATTTTCTTTTTGATGATACAAAATTGAGATGATTTTTAAACATAAAAGTAACTTCAATTATGTAAATGTATTGAATTTTCAAATTAGGTAATACATTATGATGTGATTTTAGACCAAAATAAACAGTAGTTAAAATTTGTTTTTAGGGCCCCACCGATAAATAATAATACAGATGATAACAAAAATTATAAATTATATGTACATTTTTTTTTGTTGATATTAACTATAACCACCATTACGATGATAAATTAAATGTTATAGTAAAATTTTATTACATACAAAAATTCAGTCTTATATGTATCTATTTTTTTACCCTAAAAATAAATTAAAAGCGAGCTTTGACCGAGATTAATCTAAAATTTATCATATACTGTACAAAAGCTTCCTCCTCGAACCACGTCGCGAATGTATAACATTATTAAATACATACATACATCCAGTTTATTTGCGTGTGTGTGTGTGCACAGACTACTTATGTGTGTGAGTGAAATTATTTTCGTCTGCGCGTACGCATTCTGATTTGACCCGAAGTTTTTGATAGTGGCCTTTTATTTGTTAAGTTCGGGTTTCATTTTAATTGTTATTATTATACAAGTATATGTCGTTGCTTTCTAAATGTAAAGCTCAAAGCTCGTATGTTACAGTTACGTAAAATTTAAAGCGGTCACAGGAAAGGTTAAAGGGTTAACGTTTATTCGTAAATAAAAATGTGTTTGCGTAATATCACAAATACCCTATTTTTTATTTATTAACGTAAGCGATATCGGTAAAATACAAAATTATTTTAAACGACTTCAAAAAAGGAATACATTTTCAAGTCAACTTTTTTATCTGTAATAACTGTCTTATATATTTTTACGGTGCGTATCGATTTTGATAATTCGTTTTTTTTTTTCATTGAAAGCTAGTGCTCGTCATTACTGGGGTCCTTTTTAAATTTAATCGAGATCGAGAAAGTACTTTTTGACTTATCCCTAATAATTTGTGTTTGACTAAAATTTTCGACTACTTCCAACTCACAGTGATCTACTATGGTACCTACTATCTGTATTACTCTTTAGCGAAGAGAATCGGCATCTTTTTAAAACTAAAGTTAGGAAGTTATTTGCTTAGATCAATTAATTAATCATTAGCTCTAGACCATTAATAGTAATAACTAATCAACTTTACTGTCCTTGCTATAAATCTTATCCCTATGTTCTTAGTGAGACATAGAGAAGACAATTTGTATTTTTTTTTCTGTTTTATGCTACACTGTTATTCTTGTAATTGTTTCTTTACCGTTCTCCAAATAAACAAATAAATAAATAATAAATAAATAAGAGAGGTTAAAAGGATGATATATTAGTCATTTTTTTTGTTAATATTTCTCTGCAGAATCTACATTCCGTACCATTTGAATCTTTACTTTTAATTATAATCAATTAAGTCAAATGTAATTTTAATTTGTAAAATGACAATTCAAAGGTGTTTTGAAGCCTACTAAAAGTAATCTTTGATTTTGTTTGAACTAATTAAAAACTAGACTAGCACTAATCGGAATTAATAGATTCTGTTGTATAAAGAAACTCTACAGTTACTGTTAAGGAGAATGGATCAACAGCAACGTTATTCCATTGCTAGGGACACGAAAAAAGTATCGGTACTTTGTGGTATCGAAGTACATTACCATTCGATACCGATACCTTATCATGGTACCACTCTTGAAATATCTCCTTTCCAACAAAAACAGAATTATCAAAATCGGTTCATAAGCGACAAAGTTATCCCCGAACATACATAAAATATATATTATATTATACGGTCGAATTGAGTAACCTCCTCCTTTTTTGAAGTCGGTTAAAAAACGACTCCAATTTATATCGGCAAAACATCTTAGAGACCACTTAAAAACTTGTCAGATCGTGGGGACCACGTGATAAGCACCAGCTTTCGTTAAAGAAATCCTCGAAATTGGTACATCCAATAAATAGCTATAAGGTAATATAAAAAATACAGTCGAATTGAAAACCTCTACCATTTTTTGAAGTTGGTTAAAAAGTAGACCAGTCGATTATAAATACTAACTTCCGTTTTCACTAATCTTTTTTTTTATATCACTAGGTCGGCAAACAAGCGTACGGCTCACCTGATGATAAGAGATTACCGTAGCTTATACACGCCTGCAACACCAGAAGCATCGCAAGCGCGTTGCCGACCCAATCCCCATCCCCCCCAGGAGCTCCAGTCACCTTACTCACCAACAGGAATACACTACTGCCTGAAATCAGTATTACTTAGCTGTGATCTTCTGTAAGGTCGAGGTACTACCCCACTCGGGCTGCTTCAGATTTTGAGCAGGATATTCCTACTGTGCCCTACCTCAGTTGAATCTATCTTTTAAAGAATAAAAAAAACTATCTATCTCTAGTTTTGCCTACTAGCGATAGATTTTTGACATAATTTGTATGGAGCTTACGTCAAAATTCTATCTCTAGTGAGCAAATTCATTGAAAAGAATGTTGAAACTGGCCGGTAGAGAATAGAAATTCTTATTAAAAAAAAAAAAACAATATAAACTAAATACTGTAACATTAATACACAAGTAAAAGCGGTTAGAACAAGTAATAACAAGTTTGTTATATTGCAACCTCGTCCGTCAGTCATTAATATAAATACAATCAGATAGTGCAGAACGTTAGGTAACAGATTTGTGACCGGGATATTGAAATATAAGTGGTTTCTTTTCTTGCGAGTTTAGATCAATTAGTTGTAACAAATACATTTTTTCTTACTTAGCTGACACGTAAGAAAAATATATAATTTGAAATTATTAAATGCTTATATGTGGTTATTTTTTTAATTTAAAAGTATAAAATCTTTTTTGTTGTGACTTTTAGTGAGGCATGCTTTCAAGCAGTGTGTTCTTGTCTTAAGTAAGATGGCCAGAGCTTCTGGGGAGAGTTGGGGGTAGGGTCAACAACGTGCTTGCGATGCTTCTCGTGTTACAGGCGTCTATAAGCTACGGTAACCGCTTACTATCAGGTGGGCCGTACGCTTGAATGCCAACATAGTTGTATTAAAAAAAAGACTTAAGGAGTAGGTGTTATGGAAAATGTTAGTATTGCGCAAAAAATCGCTGCAAAAATATTTAGTACCATGATAAAAAAAAGTATGTTTATCAGATCAGACACGCGCCTGGAGCTTACTCAGGTTATCAGGTACATAGGTAGGTACTCCTTAAGTTCGAATACCGTATAAAATATCAAGACCAGTGCGAAAATCACAATAGAAAATGTTAATCATTCTAATCTTCATAAAATGCATGAATGAGTGAATTTTATTCTAAAATCGATAAAACAAGTTCTAAAATTATATGCCAAATCAATGTAGCGTGGGCGAAATGGCCGGATATCACTTATTAAATATATTACGTGTTTTAAAATAGTTTTATTATATTACCTAGACATAGAATAATCAAAACGTATTATTAAGATACTATAAATCTCAAGTTTTAAATCTATGTGTGAAATATGTGCTCATTTCTGTTGCGTGGGCGGGGGTCATGAGTATTGACATGTCAACAGCTTCCATGGGTCAATGACTTGGACAAACAATAGGTAGCTCTAACGACACTCTACACCTACGATACACTTAGAAACAAAAACTTACGAACACTTGACATTGTTAGACAAGGAATTTTGAATGTTGCTTTTAGATTTTTTGCTTAATTAATTAATTTCCATTGATTAGTTTTAGTTTTTATTGAATGGTTAATAAGAACGTTTCATTAAAATACTATTCACTTCTGTTTGATTAATTTAGTGAATTTATTTTTTATTTTGTATATTTTATAAATAAAACTTAATTTTTTAAATATTTTTACAATAAAGTTTTTGATGCCATCTTTTGAACAGTAGACATACTACGTAGTATATTGTTAAAGATTGACAATAGATGGCGTTAAGTACCTAAGTCACAATACAAAGAAAATAAATATAATTTTTTTTTTTGGAAAATAATTAACAAAACTATATTGAGTATTAAAATTTTACATTGCATTAATTTTTACAAACTTTAAATTTCTATTATTTCTTTAATAACCTATTAATTTTTTGTCCATATACCGCCACCTAGCGAGGAATAGTCGAAGTTTTATGATATGGTTTCAAGCAAACTCACCCAGGTGGCATTACTGTCGTTAGACACAGTCTGAAATGCAGGAACACAACGAAAAGTCATTTTCTTCACAATATTCTCTTATTTCGGTCATCAATTAGACTTCTTCTTGCAGCTTACCTGATGGAACAACAAACTGGTTTTAGATATATTAATACAAAAGCATCAACAGTAATCATCACGACCAGGATTACGATTCAAACTGTAACATCCCACTGCCGAGCATATGCCTCTTTCTCCATGTACGAGAAGGATTGGAACTTAATCCACCACGCTGCTCCACTCGGGTTGGCGGATATGTTGCCTACTATGAGTAACGATCGCTATCAGATAGTTCTCCGGGGTACGGTGGGGTGACCCACAAGGACAGACATCAAACCGGAAATAAATATTTGTACAAATATCAATCCCGAGCGGGATTCGAACTCGCAAACCGTCGGTGTTTTAGGCTGTTACACGCACCACCGGACCAGAACGGAAAGGAAAATAATAAAAGTGTTTAAATAGATCTTTCAATAGGACTTTTTTTATCTTTTCTTATTTCTTTTTAATGCGAATTTAGGTTATAAGCTTAGCTTTTTGATAACATTTAAAATACATACAATAAAAATACAAATTTGCAAAAAATACTTTTCTAATATTTTAAAAGTTCAACGCGATATTTATAATTTATTTTTAAGGAAATATGAGAAGCCTGTTAACTTTTAAATATTTTTTGCATTTTTAGTCAACGTCATACTTAAAGTATAATATTGCCTTTAATAGTAATAAAAATTAACTTATACAATATTACATAATGCAAGTCGCTGTAAAATCTTCATTTAATAATAAGTATTTGAAATAACGAGAAAACAACAAAATGTGTTTGATAGTTATTTTATTATAATATATTATATTTCATAGACATCATTTATGTGTTATTATAAAGACTAAATATTTGAATTCCTCTAGTGTGATCTAACGATGGTAAAGATAGGGTATATGATTTATAGAGGTTCATATTGACGAGTTAATTGCTGCTTATTATCCGTCTGACCGCCATGGCTGTTAGTGTTTTTTTTAAATTGTTGATGATGTGGTTACGGACTACGGAGCTACACTTGTGAGGTTATTATTAAAATTAATTTATATTTTATATATTTTCTTTACATATAATGAAATCTACAATTTTAAAACAAATAATATGTTTTATTTTTTAGTCTTCGCTTTCAGCATATTATTGTAAGTTTAGTTATATAAATGTAGACGTAAAACTTCTTTAAAGTTTTTGAACTAAAACTTCTTTACGAATACTTGACTTGGGGTGGGGAGTACGCTGGTGAATGTGTGACGAGAACGTTACGAAAAGTGTGTTTGGGTGAGGCGAACGGAAGTTGAGAGTTATACGTTGTTTAATTTTTTTTTTTTAAGTTTATGTTAAATGCATGCGATATCTACTTATTGTATCAATTTATATAGACAAAAATATACTTTTTGCTAAATCAAAATATTGATAGCAAAAAACTGTAAAGTAATTTTATTGACAGTTACTTTTATGTTGTACCGAGCACAGATTATGGTAAGATTTCTAGGCATTCCACGCGGCCCGTGCCACGCCTCGGGCGATCGCTGGCCAGTTTTTTATGGCGGTAAAAAAAACTCGGTAACGAATTTGAACTCTAACTATAACAGTTTTGGTTGATTTTTCTTAAAAAGCTTTCGTAATAAAACATTTCGGAGCGTACAAGTGTTTTATGTTTCATTGTAGTTTCATGATTTACACTTCAGTTTTTTTCGGTTCTCGTCCAGTTATTACGATATTAAATCTATAGGCTTTAAACTGATAGGTGTAAAGTGTATTTCACTTTAATTCGACAATTTAAAATCTTTATAAATGTGATATAATTAAAAAAGTGTGCATTTTCCTTTCTACTGTTTTTTGTTTTTATTTAGTCGTATGGTAGCTGTTTAAGTATTCTCATTCAAAATGACTATTAACCAATTAACTTTACTAAATTAACTAACATTCCAACCCACGTTTAAGCTTACGCTTAAAATTTATGTAAAAACGGAAGTCAATATACATTCCTTCTAGCTATAAAAGGTCCTATATCATTACTTCCTTTAAGTAAAATTAAATTTTATACTATACGTAATAGGGAATGTTTTCGATAGAAAGTTTAGAATGCGTATTAAAAATTGGTAGCTCGGTTCATTTCAACATTCCATTCCAGTGTTCGTTTTTTGAATCTCGTATTAAATTGCCAGTAATTTATTTTTTAATTTTTTTTTTCATGACTGATACCGACTATCAATAAAATGTAAGAAAAAAAAATCAGTATATATTCGTCACGTAAATATTTGTTAACGTATTTTGATCCTTGATTATTTTTCAGCTTTACCTTTTTATACGTCTATGTGTACCTACCCACACAAATCCATTCCATATAGATTAGTTGTACAACCGCTCGGGTGTAATGGTGCGAGTAGTCGTCTTAAACATCGACGGTTTGCGGGTTCGATTCCGATACTTGTATTCAATACTCCCTCCCTGCTCCCCACCGTGCCTCGGAGAACACATTAAGTCGTCGGTCCCGGTTGTTATTATAAATACCTGATAGCGATCGTAATAGGGAACAATCTCCAAGCTCCAATCCTCCTCCGACATGGAGAAAGAGGTCTATGCCCAACAGTGGAATGTTATAAACTGAATCATCATCAATTGTCATATATAGTTTTATAAGATTTATAGGCTAAAATGCCCTAAACAGACCTTTAAAGTAAAATGGATGAAATATTTGTTTAATGGATACCTCGAAAATTAAGAACATTCAAACAAATGCTACAGCTTCATTATATCTGTAGGTGTATCGTCTTTGATACAGCAATACTGCGTAACCAACATTGGCAAGAAGGTCGTAAGTACACAGCGACGAATTTTACAGGACAGGGAAAGACCTATTTTTTTTTTGTACGTCCTAAGTCGACTGATCTATATACATGACTACTATTTTACGTACTTTACCTCCACCCTTTATTAATTGTGAATTTAAAAAAATACACTTTCACGGTACTGCTTCCTAAAAAAATTAGCGAAATTGACAATTTCTTTATCTTACGCGGAAATGTTATAAGGATGAAATAAAAGATTAAATTTCGTTATTTATTACGACATTTTTTATAGTTAACATTCTGACAATATAATCTAGTCGACAGATGTACTTCGAGCAATTAGTTTACTACATTAATCAGTTGTTGAATAATTAATGTAATTATGTAAAAACAATCCCACCAAAAACATTTTCATGTAAAATGTTGCCAAGACGAGATCATATGGCTCGCACTGTCAAAAAGTTATCAGATCTCATATAGAGCCAAGCTTCTAGCGAAACGGCCAAGCCGCATATTTTGACTAAGGTGTAGAGTTTGTAAAGTTAGGGCTTGTAGAGTTAGAAGCTTGGCTCTACGTGAGATCTGATAACTTTTTGACAGTGCAAGCCATATGATCTCGTCTTGGCAACATTTTACATGAACATGTTTTTGGTGAGATTTCACTTCTTTTTGCAAGTTGCTTATGACAATATTATAGCTGCATTTTACCTCCGACAGATTTTATACCATAAATATCAATCAATCTTCACCATATTCGGTTTAAGCACGCTGTTTTTGATTTTATGTTGAACTGATATGCAAACGGTGACCTCCGCCAAAACTTAAATACCAAAATTACAAAATGTAAATTTTCGACAAACTAATAACCGATTTTTATTTTTTATGTATTTTATTACTATTATTTATAACAAGGATTAACAAGGAGTCCCTATATCAATTTTCAGACCTCTAGCATCAAAATTTGCGGAAGTCTCATACAAACTTCCATCCCCTAGTTTAAGGGGTTGGGGGGTAAAAGTTCCAAGTTTTAGAATTTTTTTGTTGTTTGTGTACTAATACTAGCTTACATACCAAATTTCAGCTTTCTGGGACTTCAGGAAGTACTTTAAGAATTTTGATGATCATCAGTGAGTGACGAAATCGGGGTTTTTTTAGATATCAATAAAATCTAAAGTATAAGAGCTATGCAATTGAAACTTTATATGTTCAATAAGTCTACTATTAACATCATATCCCGAGAATTTTGTTTATCTGGTATAATCCAAACCTAAGTTATAAGGGTTCAAAAAAACGACGGAGCGCTTCGAGAAAAGATAGGTATTGCTTTTCGTTTTTTTTTGTGGCTCCTCTTGGCGGGGGCACTACCGTGCCCCCAGAAAGTGAGAAACTTGAAAAGCTTCCTAAGCCAAAAATTTAAGTCGAGCATAATAATGTGTTGCCGATATGTTTTCTATAATTTTGTCTAGAAAGTTTGACAATTTGAACAATAATAATAGGTATAAGTAAAATGATTTAGTTTTTTTTTTTAATGTGACGTGAGTAGGTTAAATATTATTCCGGAAAGTTCGGTCAGCCGTTTTAAAATCATTACTTATTAGTTGACATCTTGAAGAAATAGGTACTACGACAACATGATTTATCGCTGGTAAACAGAGCTTCTAAAGAAAACATGTCGATAATGGCTATATGACTAAAGCGATTTTAATAAAATTTTTTGGTAGTTTCATAGTAGTGGGAGCATAATAATTCAGTCGGATCTATGAGAGCGAACGGATATACATAGATCTCAGTACACTCCACTTTTTTGACAAATGATTACCATTTTTTTCACATATTTGATAGTTTACCAAATTAAAAGGGTTTGCTTTATTATGCTACAACATATTTGATGGCGATTGGGAGTAGACCGGCTGCCTGTCCTCACTGTTCTCTTAGTAGCTCTGAATCCCCAATTTACAATATTGTAACGGTAATCGAAAAAAAAAAGAGACAACAACATCTACTCATCTCTTTTCCTCAATAGACATGAGCGCATACGACCAGCGGAGTCCACACTACACGTCAACATTCAATCTTTGAGAGGGCATCCATCACACGACCACGCCCCCGCAGTTCCGACGGTACATTTACTGGTGATTAAAATCTTGAATGTATTAACTGCTTTTAGATTCTTAAAAATATTTAATGCTTAAAATGTGTATCATAGTTTTAGAAATGTATCAGTTTGCTTAGATGATATTATCGATTGAAAAATAATGCTTAAAATGTGGTAAAATCGATCAACATGCTCTCTTGTATATTTCTTTTGTAAACATTTTCACTCTGTCCTTGTTAAATTTGTTGAAGAACAAAAACAAGTATAGGTATGAATTATTTTGTAGGTACTTATCTATTGTAATAATATTTTTCATGGACATGAGATTTGCGTAGAGCTATTGAAGGTCTGTAGTATTTATAGAGAGTATTATAGAGAGTTTAAGTTGAGGATACTGGCTAAACTGATCCCAAGGTTAAGATACATATAGGAATGTATTGAGATCTACCTGAATATTTTTTTGTTGCTGTTAAATAAATAGGAATTTTGTCTAACACGTAGTGATGTATGTGCACCAAAAGAGCCATATGTTTCTTCTAGGTGTGCTATCTAATTGAGCACGTGCATCACTTTCGACCATCACCATTTTAAAAAGCAATTAATGTTTAATATAACTGTTGCTATGTGGTTACGGCAGTAAAGAATATGGCCACCCCCTCTCTTTCTGTGACTGCTGACTTTGAAATACACAGGCCGAAGACGAGCAGCAGCGTCTTCGGTGTGACACAGCCAGCCCTGCGGTCACCAACCGGCCTGCCAAGCGTGGTAACTGTGGGCAACACACTGGATTCACGCCATTTTTGGCGCGAACTTGTGGAGGCCTATGTCCAGCAGTAGACTGCGATGGGCTGAAGTGTAGTGAAGTGATAACTGTTATATGTAGCATTAGCCTGGTGTTATGTATTAAGTATATACCTATATTTTTAAAATCATACGGATTATCTAGAAAAATAATAGATAATAAACAGGGAAATCAGTTTTGTAGTTCCTAAATAACGCATAATAAAAATAAGCAAAATACACTCAATACTTCAAATCAGTCATTTAAATACCAAGAAGTTCCATGAATCCGGAAACACATACAGTCCAAGCACAAACTCCAAAATCTTGACAAATATTTGTATGTCCTATATAAATATTTATCAAGAACGATGATGCAACGTGAAAGAGTTAAACGCAGCAACCAGTTACTACGATAATATATATATATACGATGCACCTTCACCAAATACAGTTCAGTTTTTACATCAAGTATTACAAATAACTATGTTACAAGAAAAATATCGTTCCGCCTTACTATTTTTCTTTTATATCGATTTTTTTTATTTTTTTTAACAAATCTTGTTTTGACAATAACGAACATAAAAAGTGTGTGTGTGTGCGTGTGTGTGTCTGTGTGTGTGTGCGTCTGTGTGTCTGTGTGTGTGTGTGTGTGTGTACTTATGTACGCTCGTAAGAAGTTATACTTCATTGGCTAGCTAACTTCACGTTGCCAACTTCTTCTTCGTAGAACTTCAGGGTGTCGGTTTTTTGTGACGGTGTGCCCGCGCATCATGAAAATTTACTCTCATCATTTTTTCCTAACGCGTCAAAAAAAAATTTTTTTTTTCAGTCGTTCGGTATTTATACGTACATTTCGGTAATTCACTTTTATTATTTTATATAGATTACATACCGAATACGTGCAAAGCTGAGATGCTAATAATGACTGTACTGTAAATGATGGCCGGTAAAGTAATGACGCATGACTC
The DNA here is from genome assembly GCF_905220565.1 of Melitaea cinxia. Classification (NCBI taxonomy): domain Eukaryota; kingdom Metazoa; phylum Arthropoda; class Insecta; order Lepidoptera; family Nymphalidae; genus Melitaea; species Melitaea cinxia. Next base: position 5,246,523 of record NC_059417.1, on the reverse strand, counting down.
ATCTTCGTAATACAGATACACGTAATTAAATTTAACATCCGAAAATTACCGACTTTTATCGTCTAACTCCGTTATTAACTTACTTTTGATGCGTGTTTATACGTGATTAGTCGTTTTTTGTTTCTTCACTTGTTTTTGAGATTTGTATTTGGTACCAGAAGATTAAGCAGCTTTGATTTCTGGTTGGTCTTTGCAATTTTATCTTAGTCTCTTATCTTTTGATTATGAAAGTGTAAAATATGTATTTTCTTATAACTGTATTTTTTGCTTCTGGTAACTCTCTAATTTGTGAGAGTAAACTACAAAATCACTAAAGTAACAATCAAAATTATTATTGATAAGATACTTAAAGTAATACATATGAATGCTTTAAAAACCTTTAGAAAAGTAAGGCAAAACCTAAAGCTCAAAAGAGACTCAAGATAAACAATTTCAACGTCGTTTCGTCTTTTAATCAATTTTATTAGTGTACGTTATATTTTCCGACGCAATTAATAAAAACCAATGTCGGCTACTGTATCGATAATGATAGCTTCCAGAGTAAATCCCTAATGAAATACGCGGTACGTGAGCTCACCGTGTTACGAGGCGGGGCGGCGCGTGCGACGGTCACGACTCGTCTGCGTGGAGTTTCACTTTAATTGTATTATATACTGATTTTTTTTTCATTTTCGTTTTTTTTATGTGATAGTACAAAGGTTGGATATGATACTTACCTGGGAAGGAGTTACACTTTAATTATATTATATATTTTTTTTTGTAATTTGGAAATACAAAGGTTGAATATGAAATAGTTATGCCTTCTAATTGTAAATTGTCACTGTCAAATCGCAAGACAAAACAAAAAGTTCATAGCGATGTTTTTTGAAGCTATACTTCATTTTGGCGCATCAGGGCAAAATGATGAGAGTAAATTTTTACGATGCGCGCGCACACCGTCACAAAAAAACCGACACCCTGAAGTTAGCTAGTCAACGAAGAATTTAGCAAAGTGAAGTTAGCTAGTCAATGAAGTATAACTTCTAACGTGCGTAAAAAAGTACACAAACACTTTTTATGTCGACATGTACTATGTTTTCAGTATTTTATTGATGATACTTATTTATTTATATATATAGAAACTTATGACAACAATTTTAATATACGTACCTAATTTATTTACAAATTTTGAAACTTTCAGTGACTTAGTAGTAGTTTATGACACTTATTAGTGTGTTAAAAAAGGAAGTTCACAAATTTAAGGGCGTAATTGAGACGATTTAACTTTTTATCAGACATTGAAAATAATGGAATGGATAGAAAAGAGTATTGAAAAAACTAAAAAAGTGTTAAATATAACTCAAATCATTGTAATTCAAATAAAATCTCTATCAGTTCCAAGCAAAGTTGTTATTTTTAACTCTCTAAAGGCAGTAATCGGCTTCTGCAAAAATGTAGAGATCCCTGGAGATTTAATTCCACAAGTTTTGTTTTGATAACTAACATTTTTTTTTGTTAAAAATTATTACTGTTTAGAATCTATATAGATATTGTGTATATATATATATATATATATAGATATGTGTATATTTGATATATTATTCATTACTTAAAACAGCTACCAAATAGGCGTTAAAAAGTTATATGAATCAATATAACAAACAGGTCGACGCATGTAAAACTGCGAGGGGTATCTACTTGAAGATAAAACAATATGTGCGTTACATAATGTATATATTTAAATGTTAATTATAAAACAATAACGATTCAAATACATAAAATTAACATTTATTATAATATTTAATTATTTTTCTTAAACAAAAGATCATTGAACCGTAACAGGTAAATCGACTATGAATAGAAAGAGACAGAGCGATACATTGGAACGAGACAGATGGTCTATTAACATAATTGATGGCTGTAAATCTATAGGTGTCATAGTTTCCGGTACGGGAAAAATTATTGAAAGGGTTTTAAAAACGTCTATTTTTGATATATTACTTTAAAAAAATTTAGAAAAAAATATTAATTGTCGATTTATATTATTGGAATAATGGCTTACAACAGAGCCAAAATAGTAGAATTTGCTAAAGTCACGAAGAATATAGAAAATACGAAGAAGATTGATTCAAATGGTCGGCATTACAAACTCAATACAATTTTGAAGATATATACATATGTATGTATGAAATCATTTTTATAATTAGTGCTTATCATAGTGTTTTAAATGTAGTTGTTTTTTTATGTAATTGTTAGTTTATTTATAAAACCAGTTATAGCCTGCAACTTCAACTTTGTCGCTTATTACACAAAGTTATTCTACATGTAAATGAAAAATTTTTTTACTCAAAAGTAAAAAATTAAAAATACTAATTACTTGAAAATTTTTGTAAAAAAGCTTAGTGTATAATAGTCGCCTTTAATATTTATATTAAATAAACTTATCGGACCTATTTTTAGATAAGGGCAAAGTGTCTCAATACTCAGGACATTAAAATAAAATATATGTAGTAGTTTTTCCGCGATATGTGTTCGAGAGATCTCAATTTTATTTAGATAGGAGAAGAAATATGCTGTCAATTTTTAAAGAAAATATTTTCACAAGAACTGTGATATTATATAAACATATATGAATACCGTCAATATATCATCTCCTTTGCCCTAAGGTTGCCTGAAAGAGATTGCTTTTAAGCAATAAGGCCGCCTTTTGTACATTTTCCTACTAATTATTGTTGATATTGCTTGTTTATTTTATTTCTTTTTTGGTGTACGATAGTGTAAATAATAATAATAATAAATACGTATCACAAAATCGCCTTCAAACTAACTAAGCAAGAAACATTCGAGAAAAAAAGTTAAAAAAGTAATGACATTCTTAATTTGAATGAGACTGCGTGCGCGCACGGAATACGAATTCAAAAAAAGGAACGTGTTCGAAATTTGAAACATTTAAATTGCACGTTACCGCTACCGTGCGCGCGGTTTAAATCTGATTCCTTTTTCGAAATTCCGTTCGCGGGTTGTTATTACCCGCGCCGATTTGCTCAATCAGTATTGGCAGAACGAAAATTTTTAGTCTAATTCGTGAGAGTTTGAATTTTGTTTAGCGTGAGAAAAAAATTTTAGGTCGAATTTTTCAAAAGAAATCATAAAGTATAGGCTAAATGGATTAGTGGTAATTTTGTTAATCTTTAGTTTCAGATTTTTTAAATATTCTAGCAATGACCTAGCCTCGGTGTATAATATTATATGGAGTAAAATATAGGCTTCAGAACTTTTCATATGTAATATAGAACTAATTAGCTGTGTGGTTACGGCAGCAAAAAAATAGCCACCCCCTCTCTTCCCGTGGGTGTCATAAGAGGCGACTAAGGGATAACACAGTTCCACTACTACCTTGAAACTTAAAAAGCCAACCGATGGTGGGATAACCATCGAACTGCTGGCTTTGAAATACACAGGCCGAAGACAGGCAGCAGCGTCTTCGGTGCGACAAAGCCAGGCCTGCGGTTACCGACCCGTCTGCCTAGCGTAGTGACTATGGGCAAAAGACATGAGTTCACGCCATTTTTGGCGTGAATTTGTGGAAGACTATGTCCAGCAGTGGACTGCGATGGGCTGACCTATCAGTAACTGTCAACAAACACTTTATTTATAAAATTATCAAATACACATTTTAAGTAAGTATAATAAATTATATATATATGGCAAATTGTAAAATGAAGAAGAATTTATTTACTTAATATCGATGTCATCGAATGATACGAGTCTATTTTTTTTCTCGTTATTTTTGTAATGTGTACTAGGTTCTGAAACATAATTGCCGTGGAATACACGTGAGATGTCTAACTGTGACATTGTCAGTTTATTATAAAGCAAATAAACAAACATAAAACCTTTTTTTATATAGACACCTATCTTTATTATTGTCATATACGGTATACGGATTTGTACGTAGGTAAGGCTAAGACAAATCACTACGAATCGAAGCGAAAATCATAGTAAAGATTGAATTGTTGTATAATGTTTGCTTTAGCGCCTTTATCTCTGAAACTAGAAATACCAGTCCAAACTATTTTTGTTTATCTTGTTTGTTAAGAAATGTCATTTGATACACACAGCTCGTAGTAAAATAATATTGTAGTAGACATTTTAAGTTACCATTTGAAAGAGAAAAAGACAAGCTACGTACTCATACTTCAACTAGTTGAAGTAAAACTTTTTTACGCACGCTTAGCTTGGGGAGTAGCTAGTGAATACATCGAGAGCGTTACGAAAAGTGTGATCGGGCGAGGCGAATGGAGCAAGAGTGAGAGGTGCGAGCACATATTTTCTTTCTCTCATAGCCACGTTTCGTATAGGTATCTAAGACACAGTGCAGGCCCATTGCTAAAGAAGTTTTACTTCAGTGGTCTGGTCTAAAGCAGACTCGTTTTTTTGTATGTCTAGTACATAATAGACACAGGTGTTTTTTTATGCGACTAGATCGACAAACAAGCGTATGCCTCATGTAATGGTAAGTGGTTATTGTGCTACACCAGAATCGTTTGCTAGCGCGTTGCCGACCCTACCCACTCCCTAGGTATGTTTTTATTAAGATATAAAATTACAATTATAGTAATTACAAACTAATTAAGATCAACATTTATATGTAAAGAACTAAATCTCGCTCTTGTAGATATGTTAAGAACTACCTTAATTATTAAGAGAAGAGCGCGGAAAATAATTAAATTGAGATAATTTAAAACTCAACGGTTGCGAGCGACCCGCTGCGAGGTCGCACTTCGAAAAAGGAACGCGTCAACCGAGCTGTCAGTGAGCGACCGAGAATGAAAAATGTTGCCAACATCAAATAAAAAAAAAAAAACAAAAAATACAACCATTCATTCATTCACTTTAGAAATTAGTTTATTTTAATTACTCGGTCATCGTGTTGTTATATTAATATTTCTAAAGTCGAACTGGACAATATATTTTATTGTCTTAGTTGATTTATTCGTCTAGTTAGTGAGTTATTTTAATTTATATAAGTTTTAATGGGTTACGGTTGAATGGAGTTAATGAGGAAAACAAGCGGACGGCTTTGAGTAATGTTTGATATAAATTCCGTTTATGAGTTAGAAAAGCGATTCTAGCGAACAATGGGACCGCGGCTGTAACAAATTGCTTTTACAAAAAGTTGAATGTGAAAAATTGATGTAGTCTCGTGTAATACAAACAAAGTTAAGAGAGATAGGATATGAGAGTTATTGAGAGTTGGTTGTCACTGCTTTGCTTGGTATTTAATGCATTCAATATCAAAAATGCCGATCTATTTCTTTGGCGTTATTACCATAGGTGACCTTATTTCCTTAAAAATATATTTCAGTTCTATAACAAAGGTATTAGTTTTAGTTAATTTGATAAGAGCACGAGATTTTTAAGAGAAATAGTAATTATGACAAATATCCCGTTTTAAGTACTTTAGAATTTTTATTAAAAACGTAAATGTTTCATATATAGGATCGATGTCAGTATATCAAACTCAAACCCATTTGGCAATTACAAAAAAATTATGTGGTGTCATGGGACACCAGGTACGAACGAAGTTCCTTCGGATAGTATAGAAGCAACACAATTTGAAAAAAAATGTTGAATTTTATATAAATTTTCTAGTTCTTGATTCTTTTTTTATTTTGTTGATTGGTTTTTGAATTAAGTACATAAAAGTATTTAGAAAATTTAGTATTTAAGAAAATAACAAATACCGTAAAATAAAATAAATCAAACAAAATAATAATAATAATAAGTCAAACTATTAAGTGAAATAAAAAAACATATTATGTCTATTTATTTTTGTCGACAGTATAAAATTACATAAATAATTTTAAAAAAAGTTTACTAGTAATATTTTAGTTTTACAAACGTCATAGTAACGTAATATCAGTCACAGTCATGTGACTGATATTACGTTACTTCCGTTATGTATATTTTTTTACGGTTTTAGTATCACATTTTTTTCAGTTCGGTCGCCCAGCCAAATGTCAAGGAACTTCGTTGCAATAAGATTTTGAATACGATAAATTTTAAATAAATGACAAAACATATTTTATTATACATTACAATATATTATATTTTTCACAAGAAAAATTACATTTAAATATGTAAACTACTACAAAAAGTATAAGTAGATTTTTTTTAAACCTTTTAATATTATTATACTAGTAAAGGTCAACTGATTCATGAAAACCGGATTAAAAAAAAATTCTCTTTCAAAAATCCAATACCGAAATAAGCAATTAAGCGCCTTGTTTGAATAATCACGAATCGATTCAGGGCGGATCGCGTTTGACATGTCGCATTTATTTTTGACAAAATATATTACCGAAATAATATTTATTATAAAAAACTAAAGAAATATGAAAATACAATCAAATATAAAACATAATCTAAGTATAAATATTAAGATCGGATAATATTTTGATTAAATTTGGCTTTGACGTCAAAACAATTTCGATAAAACCTTTTTTTAAATGAAAAAGAAAAGGCAACTGAATTAATTTGTACATCACATTTATTAAACGCGGTCGCGTTCGAATATCTTGGCAACACCGCTCCCGTTCCAAATTCAAAATTCGAAATTAATGGCCGATTTGACAGGAGCGTTATTGTGAGGCTAATTTTTTTTGGTTTTTTTTTTTTAAATCTTATCAACTTGATGACAGCGGCTTAATGGGATTGCGCCGGTTGTTTTAAAGAAATCCTTTTCTTTTCGTTTGAGATTACGATACATATTTTTTTTAATTTCCTTTGATTCGTAGCAATGGCCGACAGGTATACTATATTCACAACAATGTAAATGTGAATGGGGCATTTGCTTTATTTTTAATCGTAATTTATAGACAACATAATACAGTGTAGGTACCAAATAAATAATATAAATATATTCTTTATCTTATGACATTCTCACACAGTCGTCTGTTCCTAAGGTAAGCAACTTAATGCTTGTGTTATAGGTAACAGCCGGCTGATATATATTATTAATATAGACGAAAATAATACATATATAAATAATAATCATAAATTATTAGTGTGATGTTAGATTCATCAAATGATTATTTAACTTAGGGGGGGGCACAGCAGGAAATATCCTGTATCGAGCAGGATATTTGGAGCAGCCCGACTGGGGAAGTACATACCTTGACCTTACAAAAGATCACAGCTAAATAATACTGCTTTCAAGCAGTGTAAGTTGTGTTCCTGTGGTGAGTAAGATGACCAGAGCTCCTGGTGGGATTGGGGATAGGGTACGACAACGCGCTTGCGATAGTCTATAAGATACTCGCTTACCATCAGGTGAGCCATACGCTTGTTGCCAAAAAGTTGCATCTAGCAAAAAGGTCGTCTATTTCTACTTCCTACAAATATAATAAATATGAAAGTGAGAATGAGGATGTATTTTACTCTTTCACGCAGAAACCTCTGAACTGATTGTAATGATATTTGGTACTACATTTTAACTCAACATTCCAACGTTAACATGTTGTATAGAAAAAAAAAACATTTACCACATAATTTTTGAGATCACGGCTATAGCAAGTCAAATGTTAGACACTTAGAATAATTATCGGTCAACAAAGGATGCTCATGATAGTCTAAAGCTAGTAGAATTGTGTTTGCTCTCAAACAAATACAAAAAAACGACTATAATTTGTATCGACAAGTACCTGTAGTACTTTACACATTATTAGGTACAGCTCAAAAGTTACTCGTCAGATCTTGGTCAATTTAAAGGGACCAACGCCAGCTTTGGAATAAAGAAGAATCTTCAAAATCTGTACTCCCAGAAAAGCTATGAAGTAACATATAAAAATAACGAGTGTGCTTTAAACCACACGACTGAAGTAAGACTTTTTTAGCTCTATTTAAGTTATATCTTCCTCTCAACTTCTGTTTGCCTCGCCCGAAAACACTTATCGTAACGCTTTCATCACACATTCACCAGCTTATTTTCCAAGTCAAGCGTGGGTAAAGAGGTTTTACTTCAATACAGTTGAATTAAAATCTCCACCTTTTTTTTTGGAGTAGAATAAAACTAGCTTGTGACAAATTTGTATCTTCCTAAAAATGCGCCAGACATTACGGCGCGAACTCATGTGTTTTGCCCAGTCACCACGCTGAGCAGACAGGTTGGTGACCGCAGGGTTGGCTTTGTCGCACCGAAGACGCTGCTGCCCGTCTTCGGTCTGTGTTTTTGAAAGCCAGCAGTTGGATAGTCATCCCGCCATCGGTTGGCTTTATAAGTTTCAAGGTGGTAGTGGAACTATGTTACCCCTTAGTGGCCTCTTACTACATTCAGGGAAGAGAGGGTGTGGCTATATTCTTTACTGCCGTAACCACACAGCAGTAATAAATTTACAGTTTGCTTTTATTAATTTTACAATATTAAGTACGTACTTATGACAAGTATCAAAAAATTCCATGTTTGACTGATTTTCTTATATAGGTAGGATTTATATGAATTCCTCTTGCGACGTTAAAGTATTTATGGAAATGTCAAAAATAAATATTTGCCACATCCAAATTTAATTTAAAAAAAGTTTTTGATTTGTACTTTTATAAAATTAAATTCAGCGCGGTGGATTAAACTTCAATCATTCTTTTACATGGAGAAAGAAGCTTATGCCCAGCAGAGGGATATTACAAGGTGAATCGTGAAAATCAAAAATCTGAGTGAAATGTTTAAAATACCATATTAGTATTGTAAAGATATATCAATCTACAATCACAGATGATAAGCTTGGTAAATATCCAGTTGTATGATTAAATAAATGTTAATGGCCATGTATGTTTAAAAAGTTTGAGTATTGTACAATTAATAAAGTTAGAAAGAAACGTACTTAAGTTACAATTCAATTCTGTTGTTACATACTATAATAATGTTTATTTTTTTATAAGATTAAGATTTTTGTAAGAACTTAGTAATCATAATTTAATAATCTCATCTTGATTAATACATCTTTAAGTTATTTTAATCTATCTCCTACTTATTTGAATTGTCATGTTGTTTTTGCTAGTTTTCATTCTCAAGGTTTTATTCACGAAGTTCGAACGTAATGTTGAACGAATGGTTTCAATTTAGGGGACAGAATTTCAATTCTAATTTTGCCGGTAGAGCGCTCTATTTTTCAAGAAGTACTCCTTTAAATCCTTACGCGTTAAGTTTTGTTGCTGTTAACAGTTCTGGACTACTAATTATAAGAAAATAAATGAATATGATTTATATTTAAATTAATTAAATTCAACATTCGCGAGCCAAAGCGTGTTTACGTGTAATAAATAATTATAGTATCAGTACGTTCCAAATTTTAGCGCAGCCAGTGGCAGAAAAGAGAATTAAGATCAGGGTTTATTACTTTGTACTATGAATACTATGGAAAAGCCTATACCGTTCGGACTCCTTGTATGTAAGTTATACTATAAATAATAAATTTTACATATTCAAGATCTATCTAAACTCGTCGTATAAATGTTTTCTATCCGCCAACCCGTTGTGAAGCAGCGTGGTCGATTAAGCTGCCCGTGCCCATCAGTGGGATATTAAAGGCTGAATCAAAATCAAAATCAAAAGTTTTCTATATAGGACTCACAAAATTTTTAACTTTAATTTTATTGCAAGGGATCTGGAAATATTTCATTTACCATAGTGCCACGAGTGCCAAGTACATATACAGGTACCCGTAACTATGTCGCTTGTGAATGAATAAAATAAACAAAAATTTTATTTATTTCACTATACTTTGAAAACCCTTAAATTGTTAATTTATAGATTAATTTTATTGTCTAACTAATTATATTTTATGGGAATCTACCATCTATTCGAAATATAGATTCTGTTGAAAATAATCGGCAAGCAACTCAACAGTTACTGTTTTAAAAAGCTGTAAATATAGTATTGAAATATTTGGTCACAAGTTCTGTATAAGCGACACCATTACTAAACTCACAATCACAGATGATAAGCTTGGTAAATATCCAGTTGTATGTTTAAATAAATGTTAGTGGCCATGTAGATTTAAAAAATTTGAGTATTGTACAATTAATAAAGTAAGAAAGAAACGTACTTAAGTTACAATCCAATTCTGTTGCTACATACTATAATTATGTTTATTTTTTTATAAGATTCCTAAACATAATAATAATAATTTAGGTAAATATTATGCCGTCGGACTCGAATTTGTTTTGCTAAGATTTTCTAAAGTTTCATTCATCATAATCATCATCATTTCAGCGTATTGCAGTGCACTGCTGGACCTGCCTCCACAAGTTCGCGCCAAAAATGGCATGAATCATGTGTGTTGCCCATTGTCAACGTTTTATTAATTTTGGCGAATTTTTCCCCACGTTATACCTATCTAGAACAATTAAATATATACCTATATTAATTATTACCCTACTAATATTGTGAATGTAGCAATTGTAATGGATGTTTGTTATTCCATAAGAAAACTACTGAATGAATTACAATGAAACTTGGTAGATAGCTGATGAGTTGAGAGATTGATAATAACATATCGGCATATGTTTTAAAGTAACATTAGATACAACAGTAAGATCGCAAGGCGCATCTAGTAAACAATAAAGATTAGAAGCAATTAAATATTAGTATTATAATTAAATACTTTCTTCATACGATAAAAATATATTTAAAATAACAAAGCTTTTAATAAAATTTACTTATTAGGTATTATGTAGGTATTAAAAAAACTAAACTAGAAAGTTTGTATAGGTGTAACGCAATTATCTAACCAAATGTAAGTTCAGTACCACTTACCACTTTAAGTTCACCTTTTTAATACAGATTCATAAGAACAGAAAACTAGAAAGGACGAGTGGTCAATGTCTTTTTTTCTTTCAAAGTTTGTCTCGAAGGTAATTTGTTGTGGCGGTAATTATAAAGTTGGAGCCTTAACTCGGTCCCGAGGGATCGTAATTATATACTCTGTGGCACTTTTAAAAACGCGGTGATATTTTATTTGTTGTTTTTTATTTATGCTGAAATATTACAGTTATATATTCTTGGAAGATGTAAAGGAATGTTTGTGTAGGTACGTTTTTTTTTTAAATTTTGTGTGACAATTTTTTTTTTAATTTTATATCAATCTTATCTCTTAAATACAGTCAAGTAAAATTATTAATAGATTTTGTTTTTAATTTATTTAATTTCATCTGTTTTTCATTTATTTATTATTATATTTGGTATTTAGCACTTTTATATTTATTAAGGTTACATTAGTAGATAGGTAAGTAGGTATTTGTTTAACACCAATTTTAATTAGATAACACTAGACTGCAACAGCACAAATTCTTAAAAATAAACAACATATTTCGAAACAGCGTATATAAATGGATTCATTGTTATGAGGAACAAAAAATTAAATAGTATCTTCGGTACTCGAGGATTTAACCGCAGATATATAATTTAAACATCACAGTGACGTAATACATCTCACAATATACATAAAGCTGGCACTCATACCTCACGATGGCACTGCATGTAAAGGTTCATACCGTATTATCTATACTAAGGCAAACATATCACAGGAGAGTCTATCACATGCGAGTTCCGTTGCGGGTCCACGGCACACTGCTCATCGCTATCGATTCGGCAACGCCCGGGGCGACGCGTAGATCACAGAATCACGCGTACGAAATGTAATAATAATCGACCATCCCGCGGGCTTATCGGTAAACGACTGCAGGCGAAAAGGTTTTAGCTGGGGGCGAAACGGCGTGCGTAGCTGGAGGCTCCGCCCCGGGGCTGCGTCATTGGCCCGATAGGTCCGCGCCGCGGCCGGAGCGCCTCCCCATTGGCTACTAGCCCCTGACGCGTGGGGGCCCCGTGACGGACAATATTTTGACGTTTTTTTTACCGCAGTGGCATTTCTCATCGAAGCGATTAATTCTAATTCACCGCGGCTATTGTAGGGTTAAGTGAGCGCCGTGATGCGTATTTGTCGAGTGCGTTTTTACTAGTATAGTGTCTGCATTGTATACCCGTTAAATGTTTGCGTGGGTTTGTATGAATGTTTTATAGAATTCGTTACGTTGTGAGACACCTGTTTACGTTCGAAGGTTCTATCGATTGTTGGTTGTGTTCTTTGTATGGTTTTCGCAATTTTGATAAAGATGTTAACAATAGGTACGTGTATGTGTAAGAACAAAAAATCGTTTTGATGTTTTGTAATCCAATTATGATATAGTGGTAACAATGAAATTTTATGGGAACAGAAAAATGTTGCTTTTAGTTGCTGTTTTGTGTTTTTTTTTTTATTGCATTAAAATCAGACATATTAAAAGAGTATTGACAGTTTGATATCGGATGAGATGTGTCTACATTTTGTAAGTCTTGGTATGTTTGTTGAATATGATTTTGTAAGCTGATAACGTAGAGTAGGCAGTTAGGCACCTATTTTATTTCTGTTGCCTAGAGTTTTTGCTTTTTACTAAAAAATGTCATTACCTAGATATCCTGTATGTATTGTAAAAAAAGGATATAAACGGTATGTTAGGTATAATTTCAATAAGTAGACATTTTTCAAAGTATCTTTAAACGTCAATTTATCTTGGAAATGTATGTTTCTTATTTAAGATATTGAAAATAGAAAGATTTTTTACTTTTTTACTACTACTTATTTTATATAAATTACGCGAGAAAGGCATATAATAATACTCATGCCTTTCTGTTTATTTGTCAAATGTCATTTCATTACATAGGTATTACAAAAACAAAAAGGTTTCACTTATTTTAGGCAGAACATTAAACAATCTACAACAAATACAATAAAAAAAGTACCATCTGTCAAACCTTGAAAGCATTGCGCGGTCGAAATAACGACATACAAAAACTCAACTTTCCCGATATAATTCCACATAATTAATTTCCTGTGGATGTTTTAATAACTGGCCCGAGGTGTTCAACATTTGGTTGGTGTAAAAATTGGGATTTTTAAGGAAAGCTTTTTAGGATATTTAGCTACTTTCTGTTGCTATAATAGGTACCTTCTAAATGAACAGAATTCTACGCTAATATTATAAAGATTTACATTTTTTTGATCGTCTATAAACTCAAACAATTCTATTACTAATTTTGAAAATTCTTTCAACAAGAGAATGCTACGTTATCACTGAGTGAGATAGGCTATATATTTTTATTTAAGGAAGAGAAACAATCAAAACAGTGCGGTCCCAAGTAAAGCCGCGGCGGAGATCTAGTTGTTTCTCCTAGTTACTTAATAACTTTTCTAACAATTTTGATCTTGCGATAGGTATAGGGACTTAACGTAGAAGAAAATTTTATCTAGCTTAATCTAATCTAGTCTAGTCTCTATCTCTATTAGGTAGGTACAGTTCGGCCGCTGAGAGACCGATTGTGCACACTGTGACACTATTGTACCTTAATGTAACAACAGCCTCGACAATTACTTAAAATTTGACAAAGCTCTGTTAACTCACTCTGTTATAAGTTTGAGATTTATAGTGTTATGTTATTGGATTAGTGAGCACATCTTAGGTATCTGTATTTTGCACTAGCCGCGACCGTCTGGTACTAGTTCTCCTGTTCTATAAATTGGCCATCTCAGCTTATCTTTGTACCTTGGTATCTAGGTATATTGTAATGACAAAATATAAGATTTTGTTGTGTATAACTGTATCTATGTACCTACGTTATGATGTATCAAATGCCTATTTATGTAGGTAAGTAAATTAATTAGTTAAGTAGGTATAAGTTATAATTACTTAATTCCTTTGTAATTGAAGCGTATTGCCAAAGGAAGAATATTCCTCATCAGACGAATCACTAACAATAAGTTAAGTTTTTGCTACCTACCTATATTAGTAGGTATGTGATAGATTTATATTATTTTTAGGGTTCCATACCTCAAAAGGAAAAAACGGAACCCTTATAGTATCACTTCATAATTGAAGCGTATTGTCAAAAGAGGAATATTCCTCATCAGACGAATCATCAACGATAAGTTAAGTGTTTGCTAGTACCTAGCTATATTAGTAGATATGTGATAGGACTATATCATTTTTAGAGTTCCGTACCTCAAAAGAAAAAAAAACGGAACCCTTATAGAATATAATAATATCTCAGGAACGCGTGGAGGTATCAAGCTGATAATAATATTGAATACTCAGGTCTACTGTTCCGTAGAGCTGTGAAAAAATTAAACTTCTAAGCCAACGCAATCAAAAGATACAGCCTTTTTTGTTTTCTGCATTTCATGAAATTAAGTAAGGTTTTATGTTTAATATTTGGTTTAGCCTGCTTAATATAACCCTTTAAATAAGAAATGTACTTTAAAATAGGATCTTTTCTAGTAAAAATATACAAGGAACGTAATGTTAGTGTTCCTTATACTAATAAATAAAATAATAATGAAAATTGTTTAGTGTTTTAATCAAACCAGGTAAACTTAAATTTAAGTTGATTTTTTTTTTAAAGTTATTGTTGTTATATTTGGGTATTAAGTATATCATATATATAATCATAGATATAATTTTATTGTTACTATTAATTCGTCATTGTATCTTGAATGTACCTACATTGAAATTGTAATTACTTAGAAAATTAGATGTTAAAGATAATCTTGAAGTTACTCAATAAATTATGCAATAAAACTGTGTATTATTTAAAAAAAAACATTTTATTATATACTTGCTGACCTCTGACCTTGTCCTGATAATTAGACGCAATTATTAGGCATGTTATGCGCGTACCCACATACATTTAGGCGTGTTATTTTAATTTTTATAGACTTAAAAGAAATTGTGTATATATATGTAAGTATGCGCATAATTTTATTTATTGTTAGGTATAATAAAAGTCGACCCATATATATGAACACAGAACCACATCTTATTTAGTGTCGGTTAAAAATTAATTTTCTGTAGATACAAATCTAACGGTACAAATCGAGAATTACTAAATGATTCACCACGGTGACCCATCTTAATGACACGTTAACATAACGGCGCCCATTTTGTAAGTTCGCGCCTTTTTTGTAATTTTATTTTAAACGATTTGTCACGGAACCGTTATTTTAAATCTAGAATTCGAGTAATCTATTTTTAAATGATATTAAATTAGCGCTGGATTCGTCGCGATTTGCTTTTTGTATAGACGATTGTGTTCTTTTTTTATTTATTGTTTTTTTTTGGTTTGATTTATATAAAAAAAGAATGACTGTTAAGAAATTAATCCCTAACAATGATTTATTGCACAATTTATGTACAATTAAGTCGATTTCCGATTTTCCTTTGCATAAAAAATACTTTTTTCGAAATAGGCAGACACTGTTTGAAATATTAGTGTCAATTTAAAGATATCAATTTAAACTTAATAAAGCCTCAGGGTTTTTTTTTTAACTTAGTTTATACTTAGTTCTATTACGTGGTCTTCATATTAGATCATTGTATATTAGATTTACCATTTCTGTCAATGGTTATTTTAAGCGTAATGTGACCATGATTGGCACAGTACAAAATGTCGGGAACTCAGAATGACCAACACTTACAAGCTGAACTGCTGAACTTCGTACCGCCTTTTTTCGTGAATATAATAATTATATATAATGAAATAAAATATAACCTATATATGAAGTTTGACAAAATTACCTATCTGTACAAAATTTCATTACAAATTATCCAGTAGTTTCAGATGTTTGATAAACATCGTATCACGAGATGTTTATAAAATATAGGTATGGATGATGGCAAATAAGCGCACGGCTTGTCTTCTTGAAAGCGTAGTCAAGTGGAGCACCGCAAGCATATTGACAACCCTATCTCCGACCCTCCCCAGGAGCTCTAGCCACCTTACTCACCACAGGACCACAATAATACCTGAGAGGAGTATAAGGTATGTGGCTGTGATTTAAGCAAGTTATTTATTGTCGTACCGTACTTCAGTAATAGACAATAAATAAATAAATACATATCTCATAATATACACACACGGTCGTATGTTCTTACGTGCTTGTGTTTAGGTAACAGCAGACTGTTAAATATTTTTTTATATAAATATACATTAAAATAATACATATAAAACTAAATACAAATATTACACGCAGACTCAGGCGGGAATCGAACCCACAACCCCCGGAGCAGAAAGCATGAACTGCGTAAAGGGCTAGTCAATTGACATAAATATTCCGTTTTCTGTCTCAATTAGCCACACAATGTTTGAGAAATATCGAAGTCCAAACTTTGCTTGACCTAAAATAATTTGAACTGAATTAAAGCCACCTGTAAAATTTTAATTGTTAGGCAAATGCCTGTTTTCAGTATAATTTGATCCATTGGAGGAAGATTGGAGCATAATCCATCTCACTAATCTACTGCAGGTTGGTGGAGAATTGGTATAAGGTATCTCTTATAACAATCAAATCCAATAACTTTCTATGTCAATAAGTCAGAATACATAATCAAATTATCATTAAAATAAAATGTATTCCATTTAAAATTTTGTACAAGCATCAGGTTATCCATCATTAAAATGAGATGACGACATTCCGAAGGATCATTAAATCGATCCTTAACGTAAGAATGTGGCATAATATTTAAAATTATATAGGTAGGTACTATGAAGTGAATCATGGTGTTTCATAATACGTAATCTTCTATATATTAATACGTGAAGGAAAAACTTTGTACCCCTTTTCACGAAAATTGCGCGGATGGAAGAGTATGAAATTTTGCACACTTATAGTTTATATAGAGAGAGTGCAGAATGCTTTATTTTTTTAACTATGCATAAAAATATATTAAATCAATAATTAAAAAAAAAAAAAAACATTACAGAGTCTACCATGTATTTGACACACACACGCATATCATACTCTTTTGTGGATTGTCAGTCTGTAATCATATTGAAATTTTTTAAAAAGTTTCTTAATTTTAATTATCTTTTGTTCTTCTTTTTTTAATTTAAATTTGTAATTATGATCGAATTTCGATCTCTGGGCGACCACTAGTATTAAACATTACGCTAGTTGATTCCGTATCTTTACAAATGTTAAAATCGTAACTGACTTATCTACGTTAACATTCGTTTACTAAGTTATGTCTTGTAAGTTAAAAAATAAAAACTTTAATATGTTAAGTAGTGCAACAAAAACAACAAACAGTTTTATTCGATATGAGAGGTGTTTACGAATAAATTTATTTAAATAGGTTTAATGACTAAAACACTATTATTAATAAGTATTAATGACAAAATCAATAATAATTTTTGGAGTTATTAACTGAGGTAGGGCACAGCAGGAATTTCCTGCTCAAAATATGGAGCAGCCCGACTGGGGTAGTAAGTACCTCGACCTCGACAGAAGACCACAGCTAAATAATACTGTTTTCAAGCAGTATTGTGTTCCTGTTGGTGAGTAAGGTGACCAGAGCTCGTGGGGGGGATTGGGGATTGTGGGTCGGCAACGCGCTTGCGATGCTTCTGGTGTTGCAGGCGTCTATAAGCTACGGTAATCGCTTACCACCAGGTGAGCCGTACGCTTGTTTGTCGACCTAGTGACATAAAAAAAAGGTTTTTGCCTCTGCATGTCAGTATTAAAAATAAATATAGCATAGCAGCATTAATAAAAAACCTAAATTAACCTCGTAAGTCCCCACGTACTTGTACAAGTACAAATTAACGATAACAGTTCAGACCTGAGATTTGTACTACATAGATGGAGTAACTGCCTAATGTACTTACTCAAGTACAAATGAGGGATTGCTCATTTACCGGGTAGTTTTTTTACATCGCCAATACTGCTACTGTTATTATAATTCTTTACTCTGTAGTCAATTCCGTCATGTTAGACAGGTTACGTCAACTGTCAGTGTTAGTGTCACTTTTTAGCAAGATGACCACGCGGTCGGCTCGTCGGCTAACACGAGGTAAGATTATCTGTTTATATCAATTAAATCATTTGTTTTTTCTATTGTTTTTGAAATGAAATAGTACTTTTAAATTATGAATATTGTAAAACAAGCAATATTTGTAAGAAAACTATATATTTAGAGTGGTTCCTGATCAGTCAAAATAATTTGTACTTGACATGGTACGTTAGGCGTTTGTTACATAAATAACTTTTTATAATTTGTACTTGAGGTGGTACATTCGGTCTATATAACTACTGTTTTTTTTCGTATTTGTAGCTTTCGACGAAATACAAATAGCAGAACTTCTTAATAATTCGGAGTTCGAAGACTCGGATGATGAAGATGTGTCTGACCTGACCTCCCTGACCTAACCTAAACCTGTCCTCGGAATCTGAAGGTGGAGAAATAGAAATCGCTGTAAGTGGAGGTGGATCTACTCGTCGTACTCAAAGTGCTCGTGACCAACGAGTTGGACGTGGCCGTGGTAGAAGTACAAGCTCAAGGGCACGACATACCGACATATAGTGCCTGTACCATCAAAAATGCGACTCTTATATGCCAATATCCACTTACCGGAACATCTTCAACAAGAAATTGTTACAGGGCCTTTCATCAACAAGAGAATTAATAATAAGCAATAAAAACCATAACTTGCCGACTTTAGTTTATAAAAATATTGATCTCGTATACTTACTTGACTGTGATTTTGAAATAAGATGTCAATTAAACTAGCACGTAAGGAAGATTGTTTTGTCCTCTATCCTATTTCGATAATTAGAATAGTGATACTGTTATCCTCTGGTTTATAAAAGTAAATTATGCTAATATTGTCTTTGAGGGAGTATCTTATAAATATTTCTAGAAGAAAAATATTGTTTATGTTGTAATAAAATAAAATATATACTAGTAAGTGATTTTTAGAACAAAAATAATATTTAATTTTGATACGAAATAAAACCTTATAACTTTTTTATATTATTTTATTATACTGTGTTAAAACCTAATGTACTCCCACAAGTACAAAATATTTTTATTTATTTCCTTTTTAAGAAGGTGCTATACATCACAAACATACCGTAAAAAATACACACAACGAACCCTCACTTCAAAAATTGCCTAAAATCGACATAATTTTGTCTCGGTCTGAAGCATTATTGTTAGTTTGTACTTGGTATAGTACAGCCGGCAGATATGACTACTGGTGTTAATAAAACACAGGACTTACGAGGTTAATACATCTTTAACAACAATTAAATATAGAAATTAAGTCCTTTATTACTTAATATTATAAAGAATCCGTAACACCTAAAATCATGTTTTTTGTTACAGATAATAAACATACCATCGAACTCGGTACCCACGTGTAGGACCCTAATAAACTTAACGAAAATTACATGGTAACATACTCGCGTGCTGTTTGAAATACCTCAATAATTGTGATAGACGGACAAATGCTTCGAATATCTCCTAAATTACTGGCCGGTAATAATTTAGTGTAACGTGTCGTTAGTGCATTATTGTGGCATTTGTAATGAAATGTTAGAAAAAATAAATGTGGAAATCACACGACATTCTTCTATCAAATTAAAACTTTGAGAGAAAAACTTTCCTTATTTTTTTTTTGCTGTAAACTAGCTCTTACTCGATTCTTCGTAAGCTATTCTAGGCTGTATACTTTTACTTATTTAAATTATATCTAGCTCTATTTAGCCATTCTGAGGTGTTTTTGTTCTGTAACATCGAGCGAGCATGTTACAGTGTCAAAATTAGGAATTTGATATATGTTTGTTATCAAAGTTATTTGAAGTCTTTCCTAGGATAAAATAATTTATTCTTAAGTCATATGTGTTGATAGCTGTAAAAACTAAAATATTTACTATCAAGCATTTTTTATAATGTATGTATATATTTTATTATAAGAAATGACCAGACAACAGGACCTATTTCCCTCCGGCGTGGGGTAAGACAGGGAGATGTAATATCACCGAAAATGTTTACCATTGCGCCGGAGGATGTCTTTAATGCCTTAGATTGGGGAGAACGAGGCATTAACGTCATCGGTGAATTCATCTCTCACCTTCTTTTAGCCGACTATATTGCCATCTTGCGGCCGGCCTAAACGAGTCCTCCCAGCGTGTCTCCCGCTCTGTATGAACTTGCACAAAACAAAAGTTATGTTTAACAACCAAATCATACCGAGACCGGTATCGGTCGATGGTACCCTTCTCGGAGTTGTTCAGGATTATATTTACCTACGCCATATTATCGAACTAGGCCGCAACAACTTCGAGAAGGAGGCCAACAGGAGGATTCGGTTGGGCTGGGCCGAGTTTGGCAGGCTTCGTCGCGTCTTCACTTCGAAGATTCCGTAATGCTTGAAGACAAAAGTCTTCGAGCAATGCGTCCTGCCTGTGTTAACATACGGAGCCGAGACGTGGACACTGATAAAGGGACTGGTCCACAAATCTAAAGTCGCTCAGCGTGCAATGAAACGGGCTATACTTGGGGTTTCTCTCAAAGATAGAATTAGAAATGAGACTATCCACGAGAAAACGAAAGTAACCGACATAGCCCACAGAATTAGCAAGTTGAAGCGGCAGTGGGCTGGTCATCTGTGTCACAGGACCGATGGCCGTTGGAGTAGACGGGTCCTGGAGTGGAGACCACGTCTTGGCAAACGCAGTGTGGGACGTCCTCCGGCCCGTTGGACCGACGATCTACGTAAGATTGCCGGTGTAGGCTGGATGAGGATTGCGGAAAACCGGGATGTCTGGCGCGAACTTGTGGAGGCCTATGTCTAGCAGTGGACTGCCATAGGCTGAAGTGATGATATATTTTTTATACAACTAGGTCAGCAAACAAGCGTACAGCTCACCCGATGATAAGCAAATACCGTAGCTTATAGTGTCTGCAACACCAGAAGCATTCCAAGTGCGTTGCCGACCCTACCCCCAATTCCCCCCAGGAGCTCTGGTCACCTTAACAACCAACAGGAACACAACCCTGCTTGAAAAGAATATTATTTAGCTGTGATCTTCTGTAAGGTAGAGGTACTCAGTCGGGCTGCTCCATATTTTGAGCAGGAAATTTCCTGCTGTGCCCTACTTCAGTTAAATTATTCTTGCTAAGAAGTGTGAAACCATTCAACAAATAGGCATTTGAACTGATTTGTTAAATAAAATAGTAGATTATAATTTTAGAGTAATTAATCACTTTAAAGA
Source organism: Melitaea cinxia (assembly GCF_905220565.1). Lineage (NCBI taxonomy): Eukaryota > Metazoa > Arthropoda > Insecta > Lepidoptera > Nymphalidae > Melitaea > Melitaea cinxia. Next base: position 5,225,401 of record NC_059417.1, on the reverse strand, counting down.
ACAAAAAAAATGTTTGTATTCATGACGTGACTCCGTGTTTAAAATTATTTTTTTTTACAATCATCTTTCTGTAACTGTCATTTAATTTTTTCACATTTTCAAATGTTATCATCCCACCAGCGAGGTACGTCTCAAATCAATCACAATTAACTTTCCAGATAAACGTTTAGAATTATAGCTATTTATTATAAAAAGTAACAGCACGAAAGAGATTATAATAATTCGGTTGAAGGATCATATGGCTAATCCGATAATTGTCGAATCTGGGGCCGATTTTTGAGTCTTTTATTTTCGATTTTCGTGATTTGAGTCACGAGAAATAAAATTTATTGTATACAGATTTATAGCTTGGTTTTACTTACGATCTTTAGTATAGAAAATTCTAGTGTGTTGCTTACGTCATCATAGAATGATGGGTTTATATTTACATGTTATGTTTTTGATTTGAAATCCATATAGAAGGACTAATAAGTAACTTTCAATATTATAAAAAAATTAAAAAATGTCGAATATTTAAATTTTGTATTTGTAGGTATAACTATTGTAACAATCTTGGAAAGTCATTTTCTTAATATCATCTATTAATAACAAATTACCTATAAAACATGGTAGTAGTAAATATAAATGCAGACGTTACTATGTAGGTTGTCTAGTTAAGTATAAATTAGTATGTATTAGTTCTTAACATTGTAAATGCACTCGTTCCCATGACATTTAAGTCGTAATGTCCCTCGTGTAGTAATTACATCATTACTGCAATGCGCGAGCACATATTATGTCGCAAATCACATCTCACACAACATTGATGACTGTCAATATGTAATTAAATAAATCTTCGATTAAATTAATTCGATCTTTTTTCTATGATATAGGGATATAAATATACGCTACAAAAATATATGACTAATAATTCTTAATTTACGATTGATGATTATTTCTATACCTAATTATGTGAAAGGTTTTTCCTTTTTTTTATAAGACTAGGGAGGAAAACAAACGGACAACATAACTAGTAGTAGCAAGGCTCATATACGACTGCGACACCAAAAGCATTAGGAACGCGTTGCCGACACTACCCTGACTTTGTCCAGGAACTCTGACTACCTTAGTCACCACAGGAATACAACACTGCTTTAGAGCACTATTTTGTAGTTGCTATGTTCTGTAAAGGTTGAGGTACTTCGCTAGTCAGGCTGTTCTAGGTTTTGGGCAGGATACTGCTGTGCCCTACCCCAAAAATTTTTTTACACGCAACAAAATATATACAATACAATATTTTTTTGCGCCCCATCCCACACTTCTTATTTAGTCCTCTGCCCAAAGGTTGCCTGGAAGAGATCGCTGTATTAGCGATAAGGCCGCCTGTTGCAACTGAAGCAAATTCTATTTTTATATATCATTTGTTATGCTGTTGAAACCTTGTATTAGTGTGCGAAAGTTTAAATAAATAAATAAATAAATAAATATAATTTGTTTATGGCCAGTGCTATTTGGAAATTTTTTCATTGGAACGTTACACACTGCTGCCATAAAGACCTCATTTGCAGTTTTATTACATAAAATGAAAAAAATGATTGAATGTTGTTTGTAGCACGTGATTTTTAAATTTAAAAGCTTTATTTTAATCCATAAACTTTTGTCCGTCCGGGTCAGATCGTTTACACCAATTTAACGAGAGCGACGCCCGGACGATTTGGAGCGATCTCTAAGACAATATAATTTGACTGATTGATTGCGACGCGACGGATACACGCAAGCGCGGGCGAAATCGAAAACAAGAGGAATTTATGTTTTATTAGTGTTTTTTTTTATTTGGATTGGTATGTCGAATTAAAAAAAATCGTTTTAAAAAACTCCAAATTTTTTTTTGTAACCTCTATTTTCAGTTTCTATTTTATTTTCTTCGACATTACTGGTCTATGAATGGTCTAGGTATATTTTCAACACGTCGGTTAAAAAAGAACAAATGTGCAATGAGATGTAACCTCTATGCAAATTTATCTTTTATGTTTGAATGTAAGCGCACTATTTTGATGCTTGTAATGATACCTAAATGTGAAAAGTAGTAACAATACATATATAGACTGCTAAAATTATAACCGTCCTTTTGGCTGTGCCGTAGACGGGTAAAAAAAATGTACATCACCATAGTTTTTACGGGCGTTGAGCATCATGTCTCTAACTCTCAACTATACTAAATAACTATTTGGTTTGACATTTAAACAATTTTTAATAATTAAACTATCTAAGCAAATACATGACTGTAATTAAACTATCTAAGCAAATGTTTTTAAGTAATAATTTGCAGAAGGTCCTTACTAATTAAAAATGAATAAGAAAATTGAGCAACAAATTGAAAGATGTCATGAAATAGAACAACAGGACAAGCTCTGACAAGAGAGCTTAGCAGAGATAATGGTCTTTATATACGAACACGATTCTTTTATTAAAAAACTATACAACCTAAAAGTATCAAAATGACTCAAATCAAAGTTCAGTATTACGACAGATTACTAAAAAATCGTAATTTACTACAATACATCAAGGCGCATCAAAACGATTGACTTTAATAGACCTTGATTCTTACGATCAACATTGTGATTTATTCGTATGGACCGAAAATGGTCCAGACGTGTATAATATGACCATATTCGTACATAACAACAGAACAGATATTTGGTGTTTTATAATAGATAATATTTTTTAATTCTCGAATGACATTTTTTTTTAATTTTCTGACTTAGATTAGATTACGGCGTTTTTATACAGATAATTTAACTTTTGTAATGACAATAGTGGTTTTTTCATTTGCTAAAAATGCTAGAATGACGTATTTTTTAATTTTCTAGTCTTGGTAAGATTACGTTATAATTTTTTAGGAGTTACGTATACAATGAATAATTAATTTATTTTATAATATTTATAATGAAAATCTTAAAACTAATAAATTACTTTGCTGATAAAATTCTAGAAGTAGAATTACTTTATAAAGGGCCTATTTCACCAATTACGTTACGTTACGTTTATTTGCCGGATGAACATTTTTGGCTCATTATTCTTTTTAATTGTACTATAAATAAAATAAAAAAAGCCTTTTATTAATTTATTTACAAAATAATTTGATAATTATTAAGCCATTTGTACGATATATATAAGAAATTTCTATCCACATATATTAATCTTAAAGTTGCAGTTTATTATTTAAGGAGAAACAGGTCCAACTCGCCTATCCTTCCTCCCGCTGCCTGTCAGTCTTTTTATCGCCATCCGTCAAATAGCGTTATCCACAACTGATGAAACAGGCCCTTAATATACAATTTTTGTAAAACACTGCAATAACGAAATACCTTTTTTACACACACATAGTTAACTAATTTTATTAATGTCGAGGAAGTCAGGGCTATCAGCTAGTGTTAGGAATAAAATAAAATGTTAAAAAGCAATCCATATAGCACTGCGTGTTTGAATTAAACATCAATTATATGCAAATTGCGGATATTCGGGAACAGGTGCATTTTTTCAATGTAAAATAAGGAATATCCGATAAACGTTAATGAATGTTAATTTTTACGATTTATTTCGCAGATTTTTATAGTGTATTTTTATTGAGTGGTATATTTCACTGCTGAGATATTTTTTTGGACAAAAGAAAATTAAAAAAAAAATCCTGGGATGTGCTGTGCATATATAGAGAAAAATTGTCATTGATACAAAGTATCCATCATCGATTCAACTATATTCACAATCAAGTTTTGTTAACCATGTAGTCAAAACTCTTTTTTGTTTCAATTATTAAGTATTACATTATGTAAATAAGTTAGTTTTAAGTAAACATAATATAATCATAACAAGTACAAATAATAAAGTACTATTCAATACTTATGCATCTTTCCTTAGAGAATAAAAAAAAATAACAACACAATCGCAGTACAAGTTTATCTAAATCGAAACCACATAAAACCTTGCTACTCGTCGCACAGATTATCCGAACATCAAAGATTCAAATCGGTTTTGAATTTCTAATTTCGAACGCGATGTTATTGAAGCATCGATCTTCAATTCGCGCCCCAACTCGTGACGTGAATCGTGTAAGGGTGAAGACTCATGCCCGTATGTTTGTTTCTAAGTTTGAATTATGAATCTTGAAACGGCATAACTTTTTTTTTCAGAGAGAAGCCATATGTTTAATTATATAAGTATTAGTATGTAGTTATTTTTTTACAATTTAAAGAATGTATGAATTATACTTATTTGGTATTGCAGTATGGAGAGATGAATTTCAATAGGTAGTTGAATTATAATAAAAAAAATTACATAAATAAGCTTTTAGACAAGACATATTATTTTTCAAAATATAGAGAAGATATAAAAAATTTAGATTTTCGCCATTATATGAGTATGCGTGTGACTTATTCGTAACGATAAAATATTGTTTCTCTGTAACTATAAACATTCAAATCAGTAAACAAAATGCATAGTTAAAATTACGATATAAAATATTACATATGTAAATGAACGTATAAAGGACATTTAATTCAGAGCAACTTGTACGTGTCGTGCTCGCCCGACCTAAAACTGCTGTGTATGTAACAGCACTTTTGTGTCGTGTGAGCATGTTATTGTCCCTCTTAAGATAAACTTACAATTAGTTAAGTCTTTAGGAGTCTATTACCCCCTCTCTTCCCGTGGGTGTCGTAAGAGGCGACTAAGGAATAACAAGGTTCCACTACCACCTTGGAACTTAAGAAGCCGACCAATGGCGGGATAACCATCTAACCGCTGGCTTTGAAACACACAGGCCTAGGACAGGCAGCAGCGTCTTAGGTGCGACAAAGCCAGCCCTGCGGTCACCAACCCAGCCCAGCGTGGTGACTATGGGCAACACACATGAGTTCACGCATTTTTGGCGCGAACTTTTGGAGGCCTATGTCCAGCAGTGGACTGCAATAGGCTGGAATGATGATGATGATGGTGATAAGGAGACTGGTTTAGTTTTAGTTAATAATAATTTTCAAATACATAAATATACGTCCACCATATATGAAAGCCTAGTTGTGATAGACAAAGAAGCCACAGCCATCAGTCAATAAATCTTTTGACCAATTTCAATAAAAAAAATGTTCATAAAATCTTTAAAAGTTTACAACGAATATTGAGATACTTTCTTATCTATGTTAATGCTTATATAAAAATGTTCATTGACCATAAACATTTCTTTATCGCATTATTAATGGTCGTTTATAAGCAAATTGGCTTATCTTATAGTCAATGTACGTAGGTATATCTGTGTGTGTGAATATTCCTATGTGTTGTTATACGTAATTATAGTAGGTTGGCATGTAGATGTGTAAACCCATACATTAATCATTGGTATATTATGTACGTAATGGTTAGTTGCTGATATGTTAACGATTTCATCTTTCAAATCCAAAATTTGTCTATGTAAGTATACTGTAGACAGATATATAATACACGCCTACATGTTTAAATATTGATATTTTAAAAAAAAAGGAAAAACTCGAAATAAATTAGCATAAAAAGTAAGTCACTCCTTCTGATATATCCTATTATTATTTATTTAATCTATATCTTACAAAACTTAACAGTGTAAATAACTTTTGTTTTGTTTTTGTGGTTATTTATAATATTACATTTTTTTATTTTTTCAGAATCATTTTTTAAGTGTAAAGTGTATGCGTATCCTAATATTTGTATCCAGCATTCTAAATTCAAATTCGGATTGTAGTGACAGGTGCCGCATCGCATGCGGCGTGCATCATTGGGTAACGTATGGCGAGAAAATTATTTGTGTTCGAATTTGTACTTTTCGAAGAACTATTTTCGAATATGGGGTAAGATATTCCTATGGGATCATAGAATGAATATGAATATTAGAATTATATACAATACAAGGAAACCTAAAATCATCTTTTGACAACATAGGTTAACATAATTGTGTTTGCTCACAAACGAAAAAAAACCGACTTCAATTTCATCGACGAGTAATACAACGTAGATCGACGAAAAAATAGGCAAAATCGGTACACTCAGTAAAAAGTTATTGCGGATTTTCGAGAATTTCCCTCGATTTCTCTGAGATCCCATCATCAGATCCTGGTTTCCTTATCATGGTACCAAACTAAGGATATCCCCTTTCCAATAAAAAAAGAATTGTCAAAATCGGTACATCCAGTAGAAAGTTATGCGGTATAATTCAACGTAGGTCGACGAAAAAAGCGTCAAGTAAAAACGCATTATTAGATATAACTCGAAAAGTAGTTGTTAGATCTCAAATAAATTTAAATGGGACCAATTGGCACACATTACCTTTCGATTAAAAAAAAATTGTCGAAATCGGTCCACCCGGTCAAAAGTTCTGAGGTAACATACATAAAAAAAAATTAAAAATAAATAGTCGAATTGAGAACCTCCTCCTTTTTTGGAAGTCGGTTCAAAAATAGAACCTACAGTTCCTTTTTCGAATGTGAAATAAAAATAATAAAAAACCAAAGCTCGAAAAAAGTAAAACAAAAATTGTTTGCAATAATTATATACGATATATAGGTAAATAATATAGTTTATAATAATAATAAAAAACAGTTACAAAAAAAAAACAGATTATTAGGTACGAAGTAGTAGCTATTTCCCAAAAAAAAAACTTTTTTTGATATAATTTCATAATTAATACAAGTTATCCAATATATCAAATAATTCTTCACCATTCTTCACCAACAGTATTAACTAATTAAATAAACGTATTTTCTCAGGTCCTTCATTACACCATAGAGTAACACAATACCCACTCGTGGAGCCACGCGTCTGCCATTAGAGGGGGGATAAAAAAATAAAAAACACGGTCACGTGGCCACTCGATATTACTCTATTAATTCTGACAGCCTTGTTAAACTAATTATGGCGGGAAATGTGACAGATCGAAAATTAACATTTCAATTTTGTACTTACAATGTTTATTACCTGTGCTATGGTATTTAATAAGAGAGCCCGTACAAAGACATAATTATATGTATGTAAATGTTTTCGTTTCAAAGAAAAGGAGGTTATTTTTTATTTGTATGCTGTTTGGCTTATATTTTTAACTGACTTCCAAAAATGGAGGAGGTTCTCAATGTGATTGTATTTTTTATGTATGTTACCTCATAACTTTTTACTTGATATACCGACTTTGATTATTCGTTTTATAATCGAAAGATGGCAAAGGCACACGACAGCATGCGGTCTCATTCAGATCGAGATCTGAAAAGTACTTCTTGAGTTATCCCTAATAATACTTATAATATTTATTCTACAACTTACGTTATATTGCTTGTCAATGAAAATTAAGGTCGGTTTTTTTTTCGTTTGCGAGCGGAAACAATAATTATTGCTATTGCTAAGGATATATTTTGCTATGAGATAAACTCATAACGTACAAACAACAACATCAAACGCTCGGTTGCTAAACAACGTGCGCTTGTTTTTCACCATAGCGGCGCATTGTATACACGAAATAAAGTTGTATTTCGCGTAATATAACTTAGGATAAGACAACAGATTGCGAGTGGCCCTAATACTCAATAAACGAATTGTATTAGTTGTTATTATTAACTAACAATAACTAACATAGATTATTATTATTATTATATTATTAGTCTAGTCGACAAGTTGAAAATGGTCGGAAATAGAGATACTACTCTTAAAACTATCCGTAATGATGCCTAGAAAAATGTGGCAAAAGCATGTATTAGCACATAAAAAATTGCAAGTTATAAAAAATTAAATATGAAAAAAATGGTATTTCGGTTTTTGTCAATAATTCATAAACTATTAATATTTAAGAAATTCAAAAAAAAAGATGTAGTTCCAGAAAAATCATAATTATTTGGAAAAATCACCACTTTTTGTTCAAGACTCTATTTTCGACCATTTTCAACTGGTCGACTAGACTAAATAGCACAGCGGGCTCTCATCATTACAGCCTATACAGTCCACTGCTGGACATAGGCCTCCACAAGTTTACGCCAAAAATAACGTGAACTCATGTGTTTTGCCCATAATCACCACGCTCGGCAGGCGGGTTGGTGACCGCAGGGCTGGCTTTGTCGCACCGCAGACGCTGCTGCCCGTCTTCGGCCAGTGTATTTCAAAGACAGCAGTTGGATGGTTATCCCGCCATCGGTCGGCTTTTTAAGCTCCAAGGTGGTAGCGGAACTGTGTTATCCCCTAGTCGCCTCTTACGACACCCACGGGAAGAGAGGGGATGGATATATTCTTTAGTACCGTAGCCACACAGTACAGCGGGCTCTGTAGGCTATTATTCCGCCACATTCGTTTTTTTTTCTATGTTTAGAGAAAAGTGCTAAGGTCGGTCGAATTGAGAACCTCTTTTTAAATAGCATATACCAAAAGAATTTACTTAAAGAGGACTTGACTAGTTTTTATTAGTATTTAGAAGGTAATTAATTGAGGCGTTACTTAATAAACCTTCGGATTTAAAGTTGTTGACAGTTGCGGGTAGTCGGCTGACCCTTATCAATGGTCATCAGTGAACTAATTGTGCGACACGCAGTGCGCCCTGCGGGGGACTGTTAGCATTTCATTGATACACCATTGATAGATATATCATAGAGTTCACAGACTATAGTTTTTTTTTTTTACTTGTTGCCATAACGTACATTACTTACTAGATAATTGTAAATATATATTTTGTAGTAAATATTAAAAACAATAAAAATTTCGTAGCTTAGGAAATGTAAGATTAAGAAAAATATACCCTCTATAATCGACTTCCAAAAAAGGAGGAGGGTCTCAATTCGACTGAATTTTTTAAGTATGTTACCTCAAAACTTTTTACTGGGTAAAAAACAACGCCTAATTTCAATAATTTTGATGATCGGAGTTATTGTTTTATTTCGATTTCAACAAACAATTTTGTAGCTACTCTTTTTATAGCAAGTTTTTACATTTTTGTGGTCACTATTAACATTTTTGATTCTACAGGACTTACACCGATTGTCATTTTAAAACTCCAGACGTTTGTTCCCAATACTTTTTTATTATTATTTCATAAATACCAAGTCAAAAAAAAATAAACATCTGTGCAAAACAAAATACATCTCTATAAAGAATAAATAATTTATACACTGTGACACAGGGATAAAACCATAAAGTAATAGATCTTTACGCCGAGACGAATCCCGTCATTAGTTATATTAGATTTGTGGCCGATATGATAAAAACTGTGGGGCTCGTAATTATAGGGACGCGTAATTTAGGGGTATGTGACTCTAGGGTCCGCTTTTGTGATATACTTTTTTTTGCCAGACGATATGGCGATAAATGTTATTGTCTTCTTTATTTATTGTTTATAATATTAATTTGTATGATACGTTGTTTTATACTGTAATTACAATTTTAATTTTATGTGGTTGTATTGTGTTTTGTTGTACCTAATATGTATGTTTCCAAGCTATTGACTTTTGGTGTATAAATAAATATGTTATGTATGGATTGTCTTATATAAATCTAGAAAATTAAAACGGTACTTTCGAGAAATGCTTATTCAGTGGTCACTCAATAAACCGTCAAATTTCCGTTGTCAAAGAAAATCGTATCAGTAAGATCATAAATAGTCATCAAAAACATTAAAATATAAGTTTTAAAATACTTGTTAACTTCTTATAATTATTTAAAAAAAATAGAGTTAATAATACGCAAAGTTAGTAAATACTTCATTACTAATATAAAAAAAAAGCCTTATAAAGCAAATGTAAGAACAATAACTCGAGACGCCTATCAGACGTTTATATAAAAAGTACGCATGCGTCAAGCACAAAAAGAAAACATAAAACTTATCATAGCAAGCTGGCTTTAAAGGAGGTCGTATATTTCTTTTTTAAAAACATGAAAAAAAGGTATTTTCAAGAGTACGGTCCGGTGAAATTGTCTATGGGCCGGGCTGGGTCATTTATCGTGACGGCCCCAGGCTCGTGCTTACGTTCAGCCGGTTCAGCCCGGCTATTGGACTATTACATTGCCTTGTGGAGTAAAGTATACCTTACTTTTGTTTTATCTGTGATATCGGTAAATTGTGCGCCGTACTAACGATTTTTAATTATTGTTTTTTTTCTCTAAATTGTTGTTATGTAAACTTTTTTGATGGGATTTTTATGATTTGTGCGTCGAATAGGTGATACTTTGGGTAGCAATTTGTTGATATTTATAAGATATTAAAAGTTTCAGTACTATGAACGCTTAAACTAAACTTGTAAATAAATATTACACGAAAAAAAAAAACTAGTGTCGATGACATTATTGTTTTATATACCACAATAAAATATTTTAATTTTTTATTAAAAATGGTGTCATTATTTTGAATCTGTATTATCGTACAGTCACAATAATATAAAATAAAACAAACACCCAAATGTATTTCGGTTCAAATCAAAGCAGCTACCAAAAATGTTTCAATTACACAAAATCTTTACAAAACGAAACTTTTTCCGCGTTTAATCTGTAATTCATTGTCCCCGCCATCTGTTATCGTTCAGGTATTCCGGCAATTCAATAAGGCGGTTTTAAAACAAAAGCGGTGCGTAGAAAGGCGGTCGTGATGGCTGGGGGCCTTGCGATCTGCCACTTCGGTAACTCGGCGCTACAGTTTACACAGAGATTATTGTATGCAGATGTTGCATGATATAAAAAATAAGTTTTACGTTAACATACAAATTACATTTTTTATACGACTCGATCCGACAGGTCGGTCCAATAGGTCGGCAAACAAGCGTATGGCCCATCTGATGGTAAGCAGTTACCATAGCCTGCAAACGTCTACAAGACCCATAGATCACCCCCTTGGTAGTGATCTGTGACAAGACCAGAAACATCGCAAGCGTTTTGCCAACCCCACCTCCTGGCTACTTTCTGCTCGACTACCTTACTCACCACAGACTACTTGAGAGCAGTATTATTTATTTATTTATTCTTAATGTACACCAAAATACAGACACATATAAAGAAAGATACAATACAAGATGTACAAATCCGGGACCCTCCAGTTAAAGCGGCTCAAGGCTCCCGCAGGGGTTGGTCGGTATTGCACCCCCAAGTGCTGAAGCCGACATACGGTCTAGAACTGCTTACCCGGGCGTCCTGGATATACCCGTAAATGGGTTCCCCTGCGATACCAAAAAAAAAAACAAGATGTACAAAGGCGATCTTATCGCTAAATAGTGATTTCTTCCGATAACCTTTGGGTACTGGACACGATACAGTAGCAGCGGTTAGAAGTGTGCACAAATTAAGGTGGAAAAAGCAATAATAAATAGATAAACAATACGATGTGATAGACTTACATTACTTTTATTATTAAAGAAAAAAAAACATATAAATAAGTGAATATTTTAGTATATCTAATATATAAAATTCTCGTGTCTCGGTGTTTGTAGTTAAACTTATCCGAAACGCCTTGACCGATTCTCATCAAATTTTGTGTGCATATTGGGTAGGTCTGAGAATCGAACAAAATCTATTTTTCATACCCCTAAATGTTAAGGGTAGTCCACCCCTAATTTTTTTTTAATTTTTAGATTAATTATTTATTTTTTATTTTATTGTGATTTGGCGTTGAAAAATACATACAACCCTAAATTAGCATTGGCAAAACAACGTTTGCGCCGCGTTGGCGCAACGGTGACAGCCATGGATTGTACATATACACACACATACACATATAAATATATATACATATATATACACACACACACACATAAATAAATATAGCGTTCATGGGAATTGCAAAGAAACGTAAACCGTTCTTTAAGGTAATGAGGGGCATTAGGATTAAAAAGAACACAGTAGAGTAGAGTAAGTACGTGGGTATTCCTGCGAAGGCGAATTGTGAGCCACTTGAGTTTACTGCGAAAATCGAAGACGTGGTCATATTTCCGAAGACCAAATATAAACCTTATACAGAGATTTTGAAGGCGCTCAAGCTTATTTAGTTTATTTGCTCTTCTTTGATCTGCGATTCTCTGTTAAGGAAAATTCTTGCAATTGTTTTCTGTAGGTGGTTAGGTCGTCCTTTAGTTTAGTGACGTAGTAACATTGTTATAGAAACGAAATTAACACAAGATGTAATCCATATAAATAAATATGAATAGAATAGAATAGAATAGAATAGAAAATTTAAAAAAAAATAAGAAGACTTTCTTATAAAAACTAAAATATTAAAACATGCAACTTTAATAGTAGTCTTTGACGCATCTTCGCTGTAAAGAATTACATGAACTAGCAATTTAAAACACATTACGACTCTATCACTACGAAATAAGATACACAATCGCATGTAAATTGTAGTAAGCCGTAGAAATAAATTGTGAAAATTATTGTAGGCGTGATTTGAATGGCAGGTGGGTGATGGTATTCAATATCTGTATAGCGTATGTAGTATATAAATGTAATTATAGGGCAGTTGTTGTTGTATATAGTTCACTTATAAGTCTTTGTAGTCTACGCATATAAATAAAAATAGATCACGTTATGTATGTATGTGTATAAGTTTCGAGCGACTATACTAAATTGAATTAATTATTTTTCGTTATGTTCGTTATTGTTCAAATAAGGGAATAAAAGAATATAAAAAAGTGCGTGCGTACGAAGTACACGTGTCAGAAGTGAAACTTCTTTGGCAAACTAATTTTTAAGTATATTTTAAGTAATAGCGATTCAACGGGAAAATGCTGCCAGCATTCTTGGCACAATTCCACGCGGACATGATTTATACCAAAACTATCTGTAAATATTTAGTTCTTAAGTTGTGAATTGTAAATATGTATAATATTTTGTATAAATAAAATTATGATACATTTGAAAAAAAAATTGTCAAAGTCTCGTTTATATTTATACAAATCTAAAGCTTTAGATTTTCTTTTTAGATTGTGCTGTGTGGCTACGGCACCAAAGAATATAGCTACACCCTCTCTTCCCGTGGGTGTCGTAAGAGGCGGCTAAGTCATAACAAGGTTCCACTACAAGCTCTCCGAGCTCTATGCTCCGACATAAGAAGCCGACCGATGGCGGGATAACCATCTAACCGCTGGCTTTGAAAGACACAGGCCGAAGACGAGCAGCAGCTTCTTAGGTGTGACAAAGCCAGCCCTGCGGTCACCAACCCGCCTGCCCAGCTTGGTGACTATGGGCAACACACATGAGTTCACACATTTTTGGCGCGAACTTGTGGAGGCCTATGTCCAGCAGTGGACTGCAATAGGCTGAAATGAAAATAATGATGATGATAGCTTTAAATTTCTGTTTCGGCGCCATAGACAGAAACGTTGCTGTTTCGTCAAAACATTGCCGTTTCATCCGTAAAAATTGTACCCTCATGCGCCTAAAAAAGTATCACTGCAAAAATCAGTATGTTCACGAAAATAAATATGTCGGTACAAATTGTAGGCCACCTCAAAAAAAGGGTTATTTTCAATTCGACCGTGTATTTTACGAATATGTATGTGTATTGACTCATAGCTTTTTACTAGCTGCACCAATTTTGATCATTCGATTTTATTCAAAATCTGGTGCTTGTCATGTGCTCCCTGTTAAATATAAGCGGCTCCCTTTTAAATTTAAGCGAAATCTGATGACTAGATACTTTTTTAAGTTATTTCAATAATGTGTATTATGTTATATATATGTACGTATACATCAAAATATTAGTAATCTATTATTTTCATTTACTATCAAAATAAGTTTTTGACCATTTAAAATTACGTCTAAAACTCCTTCTGTGTTGTTCTCGGAGGGTTCTGATAAAAATTTTTGGATTCCTTCTAAACGATAATGCCCTTGTATATATTTAAAATCTTGTATATATTTGTCTTTTAGGTTTCTCTTATCATGTATTTTAGGATACTTAAATCTCCCAGGCACGGCTATATAATGTTTTTTACTTAATAATGATGTGTGATGAATAGTTAGCAACTATCAATCAGGAATGAACCAGCGTAACGGTATAAGCTTTAACCCTTCCTCTGAATAATATATATTTTTAATATTTATTAATTATCACTTCCACTTCAATTTGAGTAACTCTTTACCTAATATCATCGCATTCAACCGGTAACATCCCACTGTTAAGCATAGGACTCTTTCTCCATATAGGAGAAGGATTGGAGCTTAATCCACCACGCTTCTCCACTGCGGGTTGGCGGACATGTTCTCTACTATGAGTAACGATCGCTATCAGGTATTCATGATAAAAACTGGGCCCGTAGGCTTCACGTGCTCTCCGGGGCACGATGGGGAGACCTAATGTCATCGACACGGCAGAAATGATGACCACGCCTGGTCCTACATTATGTTACAATACCTACATGTACCTACATTATATTACAATTTTTTAACATTTAGTGTCTTTTTGAAAGTTTTGTGCAGCTGAGGAAACACTTGAAAAAATTACAGATTAATTGTGTAATATTTTTCGGCTATTACGCAAATAAAATATATTTTTATTAGACAAGTTAGTCTCCTCTTAAGACACCCACGAGAAGAGAGGGGGTGGCTATATTCTTTACTTCCGTAACCACACAGCAGACGACGAAAGATGTTTATAAAGTTGATAATGCTATTTAACAGTTTATCCAATATATAGAAACAAAAAATTCAATCTTTTTAATATTGACTTAGATGTGAAATTAAACAAAACGAAGGCCTCTATCTCATTTATATTTCTCATTGCTTAAATATATATGTTAGTAAATGATATAACATTTATTATCACCACTTAATAACTATTATTGCAGTAAGTTGTTACAATAATTACAGGTCTAAGCGGACCAATCAAGTAATAACTAGATACAGGGCTTACAATTAAATAGGTAGTTAGTGCAAATACGTATAAATAATTTGGGCGTGTTATAGTGTATTATGTTAAGAAAATAGTGACTCAATGCCAGTAAGATTTGCTACTTCCCTTGACCAATTAAATTATAGTCAATAAGAACAGATAGATTATCTTGCAAAAGTCTGAAGCAGCCTGACTGGGGCAGTTGGTACCCCAACCTTATAGAAGACCACAGGAATATAATATTGAGTCTTGTTCCTATGCTGAGAAAGGTAGCTAGAGCTAGTCAGTTTGCAACCTATTGTGTAACCTACCAAAAAAAACTATCGTCACAAATAAATATTTTAACCTTGACACTCGTTGATTTCAAGTCTATACTTACGAGAAGACTGTAACAGGACAAATATGTTTTAAATAGAGATAGAGCTGCTTATAATATAAGCCATAGCTAAATCAATCCGGAATTACTTCTAGAAAAATGGGTCGCAAGGATTTTTAGCACGCAAAAAATTGCAATAGTTAATAACAAATTAAGTTGCAAAAAAAGGAATTTCTTTTTTTTTAAACTCCGAAACTCTTAACATTTAAGGAATTTTTAAAAAAAGCTCCTTAAAGAGGAGAAAATTCAATTAGAAAAGTCCAAAGTTCTGGAGTTCTATATCAAAAAAAATGAAATGCCTTCAATTTTTTGTTAACTTAAAAAAACTATTATAAAAAAAATAGACGATTTATAAAAACTTTAGCAACGTGATTCTATTGAGTATATAATTATTTAAAGAAGAAAGGCTCCAAGAAGCGAAAATTTTAAGGGCATTATTCAAAAAAAAATTTATCTGCAATGAAGACGAAAAACTCAGATAGGTGAAGCTCGTTTCTATAGTTCGGATCTCTTACTATAAGGACGAGACGGATCGGGTTCGAAATATCAACGTTTAGAAGAACTATATCACATTCAGTACACTATCTACACATTCCGTTAATATGTATTTAGAATGCATTTTTAGTCAACGTGTTGATGCAGTGGTTGTTTCTATTTTTTAGTACAATAAAACAAACTTTTGCTTACACTGCATTTACTATAATTGTGTTTGCTCGCAAACGAAAAAAAAACCGACTTCAATTATATCGACGAGTAATACAACGTAGATCGACGAAAAAATAGTCAAGTAACTACGCGTTATCAAAGATTACTCAAAAAGTAGTTATCAGATTTCGATAAATTTATATGTGACCATATGATAAACATCAGCTTTCGATTAAATTAAAAATTATCAAAAGCGGTATACCCAGTAAAAAGTTATTGCGGATTTTCAAGAGTTTCCCTCGATTTCTCTGGGATCCCACTATCAGATCCTGGTTTCCTTATCATGGTACCAAACTAGGGATATCCCCTTTCCAACAAAAAAAGAATTATCAAAATCAGTATATCCAGTAGAAAGTTATGCGGTATAATACAACACAATACAAAAAATACAAAAGTAAAAACGCATTATTAGATATAGCTCGAAAAGTAATTGTTAGATCTCAAATAAATTTAAATAGGACCAATTGGCACACACTACCTTTCGATTAAAAAAAAATTTGTCGAAATCGGTCCACACGGTTAAAAGTTCTGATGATACATAAAAAAATAAAAAATAAATAAAAATTTAGTCGAATTGAGAACCCCCTCCTTTTTTGGAAGTCGGTTAACAAAATATTATTAAGTTAAGCCGTTTATTAGGAAGTGTTTGTTCTTATCCAATCAAAAGACATACCTAATAGGCATGTGTCTTAAACAATAAATTTAGTTATAGTTTTAGTTATTAAGCCGAAATGTAACAGCCCATAACCAATAGTATCAGTAATTTTTAATACGTTCCTTCTATTCGTTTTTACATACTTTGTTAAAAAAGAAATAGCAAAATACCTATATGTTATGTAAGGAAACTACTTCTCAAATAATACAATCAATGAAAATGATGCTAATAATATCTACTTAACGACAATTTTCCATTATAAAAAGTAACCAAAACGAACGTTAAGTATATGCACCCTTCGAATCAATAAACAAACATCATTTAAACAACACTACTATAAAGAACTCATTTACACGCCGTATTAACTGGGAAATGGAACGTAAAAAACTTAAACATATATAATTTACATGCAATTTAAACAAAAATCTACCTTATCTTGAAGTAATAAAGTCTAAAAGAGTAGCAAATGTGATGTGAGGTATAGAAAGCTAAGCAATACATCCAATCCAAACAAAAATAGACCTTATACTTAGGCTAGAATGACTTAAAGAGTAGCAAATGTGATGTTAAGTATAGAAAGCTAGGCAATTTGAACAAATGTCACTCGTCATGGATAAGGCAATTGAACTGTCAGATTTTGGAGGGAAACAATCACGGACGTCCATTACGCCGTATTTAATTATCTGTTGTTTAGAAATGTATGTAGCGGTTTATTTTTTTATAGTAAAAGATAAAAAAATAAACATGCTTTATACTTTTAGTTTTATAATTGTAAATGAAGAGATGACCAAATTTGTCCTTTTTTAATTTAGAAGTATATCGTTGTTAAAATTTTTCTCATAAAATATTAAATATAAATTTTTACTTCTATTATTGTTAAGGATGAGGCAATTAAATTTATAAAGTTTTTTTCTTTTTTCTTGCCGGACTGTATGTAGTAGATATGTAGTGTAGTAGTAGAGTGTATATTACTAAATATAAAAAAAAAAACGTACGAGAGTAAAATTGTACCTTTTGTATAATAAGTTTTATGTAGATATGTACCTATATATACGCAGCTTTAAGCTGTAATTCATAATTTAAACGACTATCATTGACTAAACGAACGCAACCGAGGGTCCGAACTCATTTCGCGCCCAATTTGGACTCGATTAAAAACAAATTTCTATCAGAATGCATTTCTGTTTTAATAGGGTTGTAGTAATTTACGATGACGTTTTGTTATCGATAAAAACGCGGGTGATTTACGCGCTAATCTGTTGTAACCTTCATTCATACGACTTTTGTAATATTAATCTTTTATTTGAATATATTGCTATCTGTGCTTTATTATCCTCATAGATTTTTTTATTATAATTTAATGGACAAAGGTATAAGATAATTGAGTTTAATAATAATGGTTTTAAAGCACTTTTAAGCAATTTTATTGGAAGTTTTGTCTATTTTGCTAATCATTATGTTTTATTACTTTGTATATAGATTAACACTAATGTTTCAATATGCGGATGAGTAAGAAATCTTTAAAAAAATTGAAATAAACGTCGCACAATCATTCTTACCAGTAGGATATTTTATCCTATTCCTGCGTCCTTCGTCAAAATCTGTACGCACACGATCTGTACACATGACACAATCACAAATCTCGAAGATAAACATTAATTATGAGCTACACAATACCAAGTTACTTGAATGATAACTGCACAAAATATTTTTAAATAATGATTACCAATATAATAACTATCTTATACATAATATAATCCATATTACAATAAATCTCTACGTACTATTAAAAGGTACATCACTAAATTGCGAGCCATTTCGCAGACATATTGCGAGTCCCTATAGACTCTCTTTGATGACACCGCGGTGAGTTTACCCCTTTTTAGTGTAAGCGGAATTTTAAAGGAACTTTCAACGCCTCTATACGTATAAAGTACCACAACTTTTTTAAAATAAAATCATTTTTAATAACTTAGTTGTAATAAGATGTGTTTTAAATAAATTAAGGAGATAGGTTGGATATTATTGGATATTAAAATTTAATATTTTTACATTTATTTCAAACTTTTAAGCTTGTTTGCCGACATACTTGTATAAACAACAATCGACTATTCATTATATAATGTAATCTATATTAATATTATAAAGCTGAAGAGTTTGTTTGTTTGTTCGTACGCGCTTATTTCGGAAACTACTAATTCAAATTGAAAAATTATTTTGTGTTCGATAGTCCATTTAACAAGGAAGGCTATAGGCTATAAAATATTTTAGAACGTTTTTTTTTTTCCTAAAATTAACTCGGGTGAAACCGCGGGTCACTGCTAGTGTATAAATACGTTGTCACGTTGAATTAAGTATCACATTATTTTTCTTTAATTATATCAATACATAACAAATTGCACTTTTAATTATCGCATACAAAGTGTGAGTATGACGGAATCACACTTCAGCCTATCGCAGTCCACTGCTGGACATAGGCCTCCCCAAGTTCGCGCCACACATCCCGGTCTTCCGCAATCCTCATCCAGCCTACACCGGCAATTTTACGTAGATCGTCGGTCCAACGGGCCGGAGGACGTCCCACACTGCGTTTGCCAAGACGCGGTCTCCACTCTAGGACCCGTCTACTCCAACGGCCATCGGTCCTGCGACACAGATGACCAGCCCACTGCCACTTCAACTTGCTAATTCTGTGGGCTATGTCGGTTACTTTCGTTCTCTCGCGGATAGTCTCATTTCTAATCCTGTCTTTGAGAGAGACCCCAAGCATAGCCCGTTCCATTGCACGTTGTGCGACTTTAAACTTGTGGACCAGTCCCTTGGTCAGTGTCCACGTCTCGGCTCCGTATGTTAACACAGGCAGGACGCATTGCTCGAAAACTTTTGTCTTCAAGCATTGCGGAATCTTCGAAGTGAAGACTCGACGGAGTCTGCCAAACGCCGCCCAGCCCAACCGAATCCTCCTATCAGCCTCCTTCTCGAAGTTGTTGCGGCCTAGTTGGATAGTATGGCCTAGGTAAATATAATCCTGAACAACTTCGAGAAGGGTACCATCGACCGATACCGGTATCGGTATGACTTGGTTGTTAAACATAACTTTCGTCTTATCCAAGTTCATACAGAGACCGACACGTCGGGAGGACTCGTTTAGGCCGGCCAGCATTTGGCCTAACTCATCCAGCGTCTCCGCAAAGATGACAATATCGTCGGCGAAACGAAGGTGAGAGATGAATTCACCGTTGACGTTGATGCCCCGTTCCCCCCAATCCAAGGTCTTAAAAACATCCTCTAGCGCAGTGGTAAACAGTTTCGGTGATATTACATCCCCCTGTCTTACCCCGCGCCGGAGGGAAATAGGTCTTGTTCTTTGGTCATTGACATGAACGGTCATCGTCGCCGCGTCGTACATAGATTTTAGTACTTCGATATATCGCCAGTCGATATGACATCTCTGCAGAGAGTCCAGGACAGCCCAGGTCTCGACGGAGTCGAAGGCTTTCTCGTAGTCCACAAATGCCATACACAGCGGTTGATTATATTCTTCCGTCTTTTGGATAATCTGCCGAACAGTATGGATGTGGTCCACGGTGCTGTAGCCATTTCGAAACCCAGCCTGCTCTGGTGGTTGGAATTCGTCGAGTCTTCTGGCGAGACGATTCGTAACAACCCTCGAAAACAGCTTATAGACGTGGCTCAGAAGTGAGATCGGTCTGTAATTCTTTAACAGAGACTTATCGCCTCTCTTAAAGAACAGCACCACCACACTCCTGGACCACGCCTCCGGCGTGGTACCTCGGTGGATGACGGCGTTAAATAGTCTTGCCAAGGCTTTCAGGACAGGTCGCCCTGCGGCTTTAAGGAGTTCAGTGGTAACTCCGTCATCCCCCGGGGCCCTTCCGTTTTTAAGCTGCCCGAGCGCTGCACCAATCTCATCCTCTTCGAAGTCCGGGATACACTCCGAATAATGGCGCAACAATGGTGCCCGTGGATCTTCGGTGTCCCAAGTCGCAGGCTTGCGTGCGCTCGACGAGTACAGCTGTCCATAAAAATTCTCAACCTCTTCTCGGACCTGAGGGCGAGAGCAGACGGTTCTGCCATCTGCTGTTTTAAGCTTCGCAAGAAGGCTTCTACCCAATGGTCTTTGGAAAACTTTGGACCCCCTATTCTGCTCAATCAGAGTAGCAACCTCTCTCGTATTTGAGCAGCGGAGGTCTCGGCGAATAATTTTCCGTACCCTCTTGGAAAGAGCCCTCTGTTCTGGCGAAGCAGCCGGCAACTCGCGCCTCTGCCGCATCAGATCCAAGGCTTCGGGAGAAAGTTTGGACTGCTTCGTTGGCTTTGTTGGTGGAAAGTGCCTGCGACCCAGTGTACACACCGTCTTCACCACGTTGTCGGTTATCTCGTCCACGTCGCTAGTAGTTTCCAGCGAATCGAATCGGTTTTGGAGTTCCAACTGAAACTGCTCGGAGCCACATAGTATTTGGGGCAGCGTGGGTCGGAGAGTAGATTTCATCAAGCGGGTCCGCTCCTTTCGGAGACATATATTCAGAGTGCCCCGCACTAGCCGGTGGTCGCTGCCGGTGTTAAACCTGTTAACCACTGAGACATCTCTGAATATATGCCTTTTATCCGCTATGATGAAATCTATCTCGTTCCTCGTCACAGTATCGGGGCTTTGCCACGTCCACCTCCTTTGGGGCTTCTTCTCAAAAAATGAGTTCATCAAGAAGAGCCTCTCCGATTCGAGGAAGTTGACAAGCGTCTGCCCCCTGTGATTCCTGTGCCCCAATCCGTGTGGTCCGATGCTCGATCCGTCGCGGCCTTGTACTCCCACTTTAGCGTTGAAGTCTCCCATAACAACGCTGTAGAAGGTCGAAGTAGTGCCATGTATGGCCCTTGTGATATCTTCATACAAGGCTTCGACTTCATCGTCAGAGTGTGCCGAGGTCGGCGCATATACCTGTATCACTTTCAGGGAGTACCTGTCGGTGAGCTTAAGTACAAGGTACGCTACCCGGGTCGACACACTACTGACTTCCACAACGTTGTTAGTGAGAGTCTTGTGAACCAGAAAACCGACGCCACCTTGGGAAAGCCCATCACCTTCACGGAAGTAGAACAAGTGCCCGGAGTCCAGGATCATCGTGTCCTCTCCCTCTCTTCGGACTTCAGACAACCCCAGTATGCTCCACTTAATGTGACTAAGTTCTACCTCAAGTTCGGTGAGGTGATGGTCCAACCGTAGCGTGCGTCCATTATACGTAGCCAGGAATATTTTTCTATGGCAGCCTCCCGTACCCCGGTGATTCTTAGCACCCTCTACCTCACCGTTACCACGGCCGCTGCCGTAGCCGGGAATAGTGGGGCTGCCGGGAACTGAGGGCCTTATTTTTAGGTTTGAACTCATGGGGGTTTTTGCCCATAGTCACCACGCTGGGCAGGCGGGTTGGTGACCGCAGGGCTGACTTTGTCGCACCGAAGACGCTGCTGCCCGTCCTCGGTCTGTGCATTTAAAAAGCCAGCAGTTGGATGGCTATCCCGCCATCGGTCGGCCTTTCAAGTTCCAAGGTGGTAGTGGAACTGTACTATCCCTTAGTCGCCTCTTACGACACCCACGGGAAGAGATGGGGTGGCTAAATTCTTTAGTGCCGTAACCACACAGCACACGGACGGAATGAGTTACATAAAAAAATTGCATTAAAATGGCGCGAATACGAGGAATGATTCATGACGCCTTCCTAAGATGTATAATTATTCAATAAATACTAAACTGTAGGATTCTCAAAATTTGGATAAATGAAATTATATTTTTCTCATATTTTCGAAAAGTAAAAATAATAAAAAAATAGTAATATAAATATGTACGATTTTATTTTCGTGTTACCCACACATTAGGGATTCTAAAATTTAGATATTCAAAAAATGTTTAGTAATATAAAGTTTTTAAGCAAAAAGATAGCTTGACTATTGTGTAAATAAAACGTGTATATTAAAAAAATGATTATAAAACGAAAAATTAAAAAAAAAAAATTTTTTTTAAATATAAATAAAACTAAACCAATATTTCAAAGATTATGTGGTAGTAAAGTTTATAATATTTGAAAACAATTTTCCCTTTGGCTGTATTTGTGTGCCTTTGTGTTGTTAAAGAAATAAGAACAGCAAAATGAAAACAATGGGACTTGCAATAGGTACGTATAGCGATCGCGGAATGACTTCTCGCTTGAGAAGTATCACTTGTCTGAATACGTCACGGAAAATAAAATTTTCGGAATAAACTCAAGACTCATATCCAAAAGAAATATTCTTCTATATTTATAAAATTTATTTAAACAGTCGTCATTCGTTTTTTTTTTTTCGGTATTTTAAATCTCTAAATTCATAACTGCTGGATGATGACAGATAAAGACAAATAAATCTTAGAGTATAATAAAAGAAATGCGCCCAAGCGACTATTTTCAATTTTTTAAAATACATTCCCTTAAGAGGAAAGGGTACCGAAGAGACTTTTCAAAAATAGGTATTTGAATAAAATGTTTCTGTCGCGCTGCATGCCGCTACCGCGCCCCGCGCCATCGCCGCTCCGTTTTTTCTATGTGTGACTGTCGTGTTGTTAGTGTGCGTGCGCCGGCTATTCAGCTATTAATTGTTGACGATATTTTAGTATTCGCATCTTTCGTTTGTGATTGACTACGAGTACATATAGCGCAAAGTGCTATTTTTCTGAATTTGGCTTGTTTTATTGAATTTGTTCTGCATCGTATTGCTGTGACTCGGCTTACTATTATTGAATTTAGTAAACTACTTATTATTATGTTTTATTATTTAGACTTGGATACTCTTTGTGACTTGATACATGTCTATATTTTTGTGGGTAATTATCGAAATACTTAGGTACTTTATTTATGAATTAGGTATGTAATTACATGGTTGAGGTGTGTGTAAGAATGGGTAATGAAATACATACATAATTATAGTGTATACATGTAGTACATAGTATAAGTGTAAGTATAGTATATATATGTAATGTAGTACATACACAGTATAAAATGTTTGCCTTAGTACCTATATAATTTGTAATGTCTCATGTTTGTCGCAGTTATTAATACATAGGTATAGGTTATATATATTAATTAACATATAATTGCGGCGATATAACAAGGGTTAAAAATAATATTATAATTAAGAAAAAAATAAGAAAAGCCGCCTGCGTGAAGAACAACTATTAGAAAGTCAATTAAAAGGGTGGAACAAGATAAAAATACAATAATTACACAAAGATAGCTAAATAAATCACACCAATTTCAAACATTATGTTCTGTACACTTACAAAAATCATTAAGGCGACTTTTTCAATTATTATTTTATTTATGTTTTTTTAGTTAAGCAAATTACGTAATCGATTGAATTTTTTTAAAGAGTGGTTGATTAACATGACATAACATAACAATACACTTTATTGTACACCAACAGAAAATAATAATACGTATCAGATTGATTTTTAACCGACTTCCAAAAAAGGAGGAGGTTCTTAATTCGACTGTATTTTTCTTTATTTTTTGTATATATGTTACTTCAGAACTTTTGACTGGGTGGACCGAGTTCGACTTGTACGCAAAGGAAAAAAAGCCGACTTCAATTACATCGACATGTAATACAACAAAGGTAGACGAAAATATAGTCAAGTAAATACGCGTTATTAAAGATTACTCAAAAAGTTGTTATCAGATCTCGGTGAAATTTAAATATAACTACACGATAAACATCAGCTTTCGATTAAATTAAAAATCATCAAAATCGGTACACCCAGTAAAAAGTTATGCGGTATAATACAACGTAGGTCGACGAAAATAGTCAAGTAAAAAAGTATTATTTATATAACTCGAAAAGTTGTTGTTAGATCTCAAATAAACTTAAGTGAGGCCTAATGACACATACCACCTTTCGATTAAAAAAAAATGTTGACATCGGTCCACTCAGTTAAAAGTTCTGAAGTAACATACATAAAAAATACAGTTAAATTGAGAGCTTCCTCCTTTTTTGAAAGTCGGTTAAAAATAGAAACCGATTTTACACGTCTATAGAATTCCTAAGTCGACAAGTTTGAACAGTGAAAGATTTAGTATAAAAGAAAGAGGAGTGAGAGGGAAATTCAAGAAGTAAGCTTTCCTCAGTACGAAAACTGCGTTCATTGGAATCACTAAGAAATTTAAATCGTCGTTTTAGATAAGCAGGTACAACAGGGTTAAAAAGAATAGAGTAAAGTAAGTTGAGAATATAAGTATTCCCGAAGTAGGGAATTGGGTGCCACTCAGGGCGTAACTACTGCCGTATCAGCCGTATCAATGATACGGGGCCCCCTATTTACAGGGCCCCTAAGGTGTGTAAGCAAAAATTAGTAAAATGTTATCCACAATGTCACTTAATCTTGTGCTTCCTGGAAAAAAGAATAAAAAAACTGTCATACATACCTATAGAGTTTTCACTTCAGAAATGACTGAAGTCTAAAAAGCAGTCCCCTTTTATCCGAGTCAAGCGTGCGCCCAATTGTTGATAACATTCTGTATCGTTTATTTCGGGATTCAGTTAATCATTATGAACAATGAATTAATCTTTTTTATATAAGAATGGGGCACACAAGCAGACGAAGCCATCTGCTTTATAACGGCTACCGTCGCCCATGGCCTTTAGAGAAAAGATGTAGACACTAGACGCTTTAAAACCCCCAAATTTTAGCAAGGTCATTCCACACTTTAAATGTACGCGGAAACATTGCGCACGTAGCTCGCACATTGGTTGCAAACCAC
The DNA here is from genome assembly GCF_905220565.1 of Melitaea cinxia. Lineage (NCBI taxonomy): Eukaryota > Metazoa > Arthropoda > Insecta > Lepidoptera > Nymphalidae > Melitaea > Melitaea cinxia. The sequence continues at coordinate 5,200,016 of NC_059417.1, read as the reverse complement.
TGGTGGATACAATTAGCACCACTAGACTCCTTGACATCGAAAGAATGCAGAACACGACAAACGACACTGCTCATAGTGCACATTACGCATCGCGTGTTCGCACCGTGGAATGCTCGGTGGTGCTTTTCTCTCATCGTCAAGAGTTGAATTCGACGCAAAAAGAGTGCAAAGAATTTCGTTTACTTTTTCGCATAATATACCAGAGAGCCTTCAGGTTCGCGCAATGATGGAAGTGTAGACTAAAAAAAGTTACCTTCGACAGCTTTTGTAAGAAACAAAAGGCACGGGTTCCATTTGGAAAGCCCAATAGTCTCTCGCCAATTCTGCTGTGTTTGAACTTTGCCCTAGCGATTTACTACCTGTAAGACCTGGAGGCAGCGTTGACTCTCTTCTTCAGGTTATGCGCCTGTGAATCCCCCATATAGATGCGGAAGATTCATAGGAATTCACTAATAGTATTGGCCTCACAGGCTGAAGCGAACGATCCCCCGCATCTATTGCTGCAGGTCAAGGCTAATAACTCTCCAGCTTGGAACTACAAGCTCTTTAAATTAGCTTAAAATCCGAAATTCAAAACATTCATTCCGTTAAAGAACTTATGGAATTATTACTGATAAAATTCAATAGCCTTGCATCCAATTTTCCGGAGGTATTAACTTGATGTTTTTCAAAACTAAAACTGATAAAAAATTACCTAAGGATTTCGATGGAACAGGAACAGCTACAGCAGACTACACTCACTATTGTCTATTATAGGAGGAAGTTATAACTTATAATCAATAAATATTTATTTTAATTCAATGCAAGCATTTTTTGTGAGAAATCTTAACCCATCATTTGCCTGCCCCCCCACTAATTTTGATACAGGGCCCCAAGGTTCCCGGGGTTCCAAGGAATGCTACGCCAGTGGTGCCACTTGAGTTTTTTACGCAATTCAGAAATATGATTCTATTTGCGAAGTCCAAATACGAATCGCATAGGTACATAGATTCGACCAAATTTAATAATCTGCTCCTCAGTAATGTCAAGAAAACAACTAAGCAATTTTTTACCGATGAAAAAAAAAACAGAGGAGGTTCTAAAGTCGCCACGTACCTATATTTATTTATGTTTGACCATGCATAGCTTTTTACAGAGTATTCCGAAATTGATAAAAAAAATATATTGGAAAGAGTAAACCCCGAAGTTGTTTTTCGCCTAGGAGGCGAGGAAGAAGCGCGGCTCGCAGCTTGCTTGGCATAGGCATGGGAAAGAGCAGTCTTAATTTTTTAAACTTTCTTATTGGATTTTTTATTAGTATTACGGTAATAATAATCATAATATACTTTTTTGAAATCCTTGTATTGAGCCCTTTAATTTGATACCAAAAACAAACAACACAGTTATTTACCATAATTATCATTGTTATTTGTTAGCGAAACCCTTCGTTAGCCCAGGTTTGCACAGTGTTACAATAAAAACCGCATATACAAATACGGTTTTATTGTAGTTATGAAAAGAGAAATTATTTAATTTTGTTAATACGAATTTTGGAAAATATCGACTAAAAATTACATCACTAGTGTATCGATATAATTGTCGACTATGAGGCATCACTTCGCTGGCGTATATACGTATTGCTTTGACCCTTCCCTCCCCCAGACCTATCCTCCAAAAAGCAAGAAAGGGACAACTGCAGCTCAGACCGTTTTAGGTATATAATTTTTGACCAAAACAGTGTTTCGTAGTCGACTGTTTTCTCCTCAAAACATGGCAATTTTTTTGAAATTTTTTTTTTAGAAAATAAAAGAAGACTTCGGCTATGCCCCTATGTTTTCATTTTTTTGAAAATATGCATATAATTTTTTTAATGAGTGTCTGAAAATGTACAAAAAATTATGCAATATTTCGAGTTTTTGAAGTCTCCTAATTCCTATGATAATAAGAATATGAAAAAAATCAAAACATAGGGGCATGAACATGGCAGCAAAGAGTTCTATGTCACAAAAATATTTGATCTAGTGTCATTATCCAGGGAGAAAACAGTCGACTACGTTTGTATGGAGAAAGACCCGGTACCCTTTCCTCTTAAGATACGTCAACTAGGACAAAAAATACACCTTCGCATATAATATTTTAATCTTATTTATATCTTAAATAAGTATTTTATTAGAATTATTTAAAAAAAATTTGGACACAATATGATATTATTATTGAAAGTTCAATTTCGAACGATTTTTTATCTACACTAATGTTGTAACATTCTACTTATGTTTCCAATACTTGACTTATAATTACTACTGTTATAGTGCAGACAACAAAACACTCAATTTAAGCAATTTCACATGATGGTATAATATCCACATCGATATCGTAAAATCTCATTATAACTCATTGGTTAGATTTTAATGGCGGCAAAATCACTGTGACAATACACGTACGCGTGAATTTAATTTAATAAATTAAAAGTTAAAAATGGATAGCGACGATGATATTTGTACGCCTCCGGATATTCTAGAATTGGCAACAAAATTTAACTTACAATCTTTTGCCAGAAAAATCTAGAAAATTATATGAAAAAGTATATAATAACTTTTTGGCATGGAAGATCGAAAAGAAAACTACATCATTTTCTGAAAATGTCATTCTTGCGTATCTCAAAGACCTCTCCGACAAATTCAAGCCATCTTCTATGTGGGCTAAATATTCTATGCTCAAGTCCACACTAAGTATCTACAACAATATTGATATCACGAAGTATTCAAAAGTCATAGCGTTCCTGAAACGCAGTTCAGAAGGACACAAGGAAAAAAAGTCCTTGACGTTTACATCAGGTCAAATAAAAATGTTCCTGGAAGATTCACCAAATATTTTGTATCTTTTTGAAAAGGTAAGTGTATTTTAGTTCTGTTATTTAATCTACCTAGTACTTACGTACTACACACGCAAGTTATCTAGACACTCCGTTTAAGCGCTTTGTGTATAAATTTGGTAGTAGGTACCTACACTTTACTACTTCATAAATCATAGTTTTTGCCTTGGCTATGTACCTCAAGCTTATTATATCGTTTATTGTTACAGGTTGCACTAATCTTCGGCATAATGGGGGCATGCCGAAGGCAAGAGCTATACAACATCCAGTTCGATGAAGTCTCTAACATAGATGACAGTACAATCATGGTGAAAGTTTCGAAAACAAAAACGAAAATAGATCGTTCTTTTGTTGTGACAGGCAACTGCTATGCCGTATGTAAAAAATACATGGAACTTCGACCAACCCCCTGTCGAAACTCTGCCTTTTTCTTGAGCTATAGATCGGGTAAGTGCGTCGATCAAAGAACTGGTATTAATAAATTGGCTAAGATCTAGATTAGGTAAAACCGAATTAGAAAAACCGAATTATGGGGTTTTTGGGTGTGGAGGGTGGAGAGTGTAGGGGAATCTATACAAGGCAACACTGTCACACCTCAAAACCCCATAGTTATGGAGATATCCATGGTTAAAGTTTTGAGTCTGTCCTACCCCTAGAGTGTTTTTTTTGTGCCGCGGAGACGCGGAGGGAGGGCAGCCCTCCGCTGCGGAACGGAGCATGAGTGAGCGTGCTTTCGCACGCAAGGGCGGAAGGGCTGCACTTGCCGCAGCGCCGGAGCCAAGCGTTCCTCTAACTTTCGAAATTCTTCTTCTAACCTCAAAACTTTAACCATGGATATCTCCATAACCATGGGGTTCCGAGGTGTGACAGTGGTACCAGGGGAAGCGTTCCCCACCCTCTCCCCCCCCATGCCCCCACAGTCCCGAAATTCGGTTTTACCTAATCTAAAGCTTTACCAATAAATTTGGTGCTCTGGGAAAAACTATCGCAAGTTTTCTGAATCTGTCTATCCCAGCGTTGTACACGGGGCATTGCGTCCGGCGCACCTCGGCGACCCTTCTCATAGATAGCGGTGGTGATTTGACTGCACTGAAACGACACGGAGGGTGGAAGTCTTCTACTGTGGCTGAAAGCTACATTGATGAGTCTTTAATGAATAAAATTCAAGTCTCAAATACGATCTTGAACAGTATAGAAAACAAGAGGAATGAAGTAATTATAAATATTCCGACTTCGTTTACGAGCTCTACTGCTTGCCCCGCGACCGCTACAGCTGCTGGATCAATAATTAACATTAACTTTCAGAATTGTACCATCCAAAATTTGAACAATTATTATAAATAAACTATTGTCAGCTTTTACTCTTGTTGTTTGATTAATTGCATTAGTGAAGATAAAGTAGTGTATGCAACTGCATATAACACGGGTATTAAAACACTCGTTACTATTATGAAACACTCGTGTTTTAATACCCTTCATTATATGACAGTTGCATAAACTACTATTTAATGTACTGTATTAATAAGTACTGAGGCGAGAACTACATAGATATAGTAATCTATACAAATTTTGTTTTTAATCATAAAACAATATTCCAACATGAAAATTATTGTCAAATAGATATTTGGCACCCTAGATACATGTAGTGCTTCAGATAAACTAAAAACAATATCATCATTACAAAAAACACTATGTATAAAAAAAATGACGATGAAAAATGAAAAAAACAGTGTGTTGCGATAATTCAAATAGAGCTTAAATTGGGCCAAACATGAGAGTCATCATCTATATGTATAAAAATAAATGTTAGTCTGTATGTAATTTATAGACTCGTAAACTATGAATTTAATCATCAACAAACTGTTGTGTATGAGCCCACATAGGTTTCTGAGTTGGTACGGCCACAAAAAAAGCGTAGCAACGGGCGTAAGGTACAGCTAGTCTATACAAATAACCGCTTTTTACTAAATGCATATAGATGTATACACGGTACATATACCAAAATAACATTTTTTACAATTTTTGTCTGTCTGTGTGTCTGTCTGTATGTCTGTTTGTTCCGGGTAATCTCTGAAACGGCTGGACCGATTTTGACGGAACTTTCACTGGCAGATAGCTGACATAGTAAGAAGTAATTTAGGCTACTTTTATTTTAGAAATTTGTTTTATAACTCTGCGAACTGAACAATAACTTTTTGTCAGATTCCACGCGGACGAAGTCGCGAGCACAGTTAGTTACAAATGAAACACAAAAAGTCAAAAAAAGAACAACATAGACCTATAAGGTATGTATGTAACCAATAAGGTCACTTCGCCTAAAAGTAAAAATGAATAGAACAATTATTTCAAATAATAAAAAAAAAAACGCAAAAAATCTAAACAATTTCGTTAAGGTCATTGAAACTTCGATTATCACGAATTAGTGATGAAAGTCACGATTCCACGAAAGTCAACAAACGTAGCTCACACGTCCGTCGTCCATGGGAAGGCATATGATAAATCAACTAATAAGCCGCCCTAAGGCTAAGCACAACTCACGAGTGCCAAAAATTTCACATTTCGACCACTTCACGTTTTAAATTCGTGATGGCGAAAAGTAATTGGCCAATGTGTTTGGTGTACTGATAATAGTTGTATGAGAAAAGGGAAAAATGAGGATGTAATCAGATTTTCAATTTTTTTGGATTATTTTCAAGAAGGGAATTTGTCTAAACTTTTTTTGTGTGTTTTATGATTTTAAAAATAAATTGTCTATAAAGAGGTATCATAAGGTTAATACATTCTGGAATGCTAATGCTAATGAATGAAAATGTTAAATGCTAAATGCTATGCGAATGCTAGGGAGAATTCCTTGAGAGTAGTATTATTTAGCTGTGATTTACATATATACTACTAGCTTATACTCGCGGCTTCGCTCGCATTGATTTTTTTAAAAAACTATCCTATGTCACTTCTAATACCTCCAAGAATATGTGTACAAAGTCTTATGATGATCGGTTTAGTAGTTTTCGCGTGATAGCGTAACAAACAAACATACATTCACATAATATTATTAGGGATTAGGGATTATTACGATACTTCACATGACTCGCATGTTGCATAAATCATCATCTTTAAGGCTTATGAGTTACTATAAATGTCAAACTAACTGAAAGTGAATAAGCTAATAATTATATCTAAGTTAATATTAGCTAAAAAAGCAAGCATATTGTATTTAACAATTCTAAACATTCATCATCATCATCATCATCATTACAGCCTATACAGTCCACTGCTGGACATAGGCCTCCACAAGTTTACGCCAAAAATAACGTGAACTCATGTGTTTTGCCCATAGTCACAATGCTGGGCAGGCGGGTTGGTGACCGCAGTACTGGCTTTGTCGCACCGAAGACGCTGCTGTCCGTCTTCGGCCTGCGTATTTCAAAGCCAGCAGTTGGATGGTTATCCCGCCACCGGTCGGCTTTTTTAAGTTCCAAGGTGGTAGCGGAACTGTGTTATCCCTTAGTCTATTATTATTCTAAACATTATACTAATATAATTTTTCTGGTGTATGACTAGAAACTCTATATGTAATAAGCTGAGGTAGGGGATAGCAGGATATATCCTGTTCAAAATTTGAAGAAGCCTGACTGGTCTGAACTACAAAGCGAAGCGAAACTCTGAACGCTCAACGTTACAGAAGTTGACAGCTAATTAATATTGCTTTCAAGCAGTGTTGTGTTCCTGTAGGAAGTAAGGTGATCAGAGCTCCTGGGAGGGTCGGCGGTAGGGTCGGCAGCGCGCTTGTGATGCTTCTGGTGTTGCAGGCGTCTATAGGCGCCGATACGCTTGTTAGCTGACCTGGTTGGACAAAAAAATGAAACCAAATTCTTTCTCACACCATTTAAGTAGGTACTCGTTTTTTAGCCAATAGTATGGTAAATGAATAAAACACGCATCAGTATGTCTAGCTGGCTGGATAATTTAACTCAAAAGCAAAAGAAATTAATGTTCCTCTGTGGTAGTGCTCGCGTTTTACGTTTTTAAATATTCGGCCACCGGAATTATTGCACGGCAAGCCGGGGGCTGGTCGTGTAGCGGGGTCATGATCGCCGCGAGACAAAAGATGCTCAATTAGACCCAGCTATTATACACTGTACAGAATTATCAGCCATAGTTTGTAGTGTAATTACAAAAGACATGTGTAGTATTCCATACGTGTGTTTGTGTGTAATTGGCTTCAGTTGTATTATGCTGTCAGTTTTGTTAAGGCATTGTTCAAGTATTAACTTGGTTTATTGGAAGCGTTAAACTTGGGATAGTAGTATGGGCTTATGGGTCTTTGAGTAGATTTAATATCTTATTTATTTATTTGTTTATTTGTAATATGATAGCAACATATCACTTAAATTTAATCTACAATAATGTCAATAACCCTTATTAAGTTTGATTTGGCATCTTTTTATACGAGTTTCATTCAAAAACATACAATGAAACATATTATAGGATAATTATGTGAGTAAATTCGTTTTAGACTGAATGTATAAAATTTTGAAATCTAATTATGAATCAAGGAATATTTTGAATTAAAATTCACATTTAATTTAATTTCTCAGTTAATTCATTTCATTTATCTATAAACAATCCGGAGAATCAACTTATTCACTAAGAATGTACTACGCGACTCTTAATCGAAAGGTCACGCCTTACAGGATATCCTTGAACATTTTGATCCGGCAATCTGCAAACAAATAGTAAGGCGGAGTAAACCTTTGTAAGAAATATACAACATTAATTATTATATAAAATTATAATTTTTTTACATAATTGTTAATTACACCGAATACTGTCTATAGTCTATCATATTGTAGTTTATATCTACGTATGTTTGATAATGCCACGTATTTTTATTTGTAAATATGTACCCAATTTGTTTTGTTTTTTTGTTTTTTAATTAATATATACACACTTCTAACCGCTGTTAGTGTATCGTGTCCCGAGTCCAAAGGTTATCTGGAAGAAATCGCTCCTTAGCGATAAGGTCGCCTTTGTACATCTTGTATTATAATTATCTTTTTACTTATACTTTACTTATTTATACGTTTATCATTGTAAAATTAATGCTTAAAACCATTTAATAACTTTATGGTAATATAAAACATGTATTGATAAAGCCGTTATTTACAATTTTAGGTGTAACTTTAATTCATCCTCACATCATCACTTCAGCCTATCGCAGTCCACTAGGTCTCCAAAAGCTCACGTCAAAAATGGCGTGAAGTCATGTGTTTTGCCCATAGTCACCATGCTGGGCAAGCGGGTTAGTGGGGCTGGCTTTTTGGCACCGAAGATGCTGCTGCCCGTCTTCGGCCTGTATATTCCAAAGCCAGCAGTTGGATGGTTATTCCGCCATCGGTCGGCTTTTTATGTTTCAAGGTGGCAGTGAAACTGTGTTATCTCTTAATCGCCTCTTACGATACCCACGGGAAGAGAGGGGGTGGCTATATTCTTTACTGCCGTAACCACACAACAGATTAGAAGAATGATTGTGAGGAATTTGAGATAAGATTTTAAGCCTTCACGGTCACTATCAACACTATTACTAATAAAGGACTTATCGCGATTGACATTTTGCAACTACCGGTGTTTCTCTACGTTGCAGGCGTGGTTGTGGTCACGGGTAACATTTAAGTCTCAATCATGGAAATAACCGAAAAAGAAACGTTTTTCTTTCGAGTTCTAAGATGATATGCACCGAAGCCTCCAATGGTCACAGCAACAAACGGATAATAAGATAGAAGTCGTGAGCTCGATCCCCGGACGCGATAAATATTTATACGGTGTTATAGATGTTTTTTATAATCAAGGTGTTTGTGATTTTGCGTTGTCCATGTTTTTGGACCCTCGACAATGGATACAATCAATTCAAGATACATTTGACTATGAGTAGAGATTATACATTCTTGTATAGCTGTGGACATTTATTACAGTTTATTTATTTATATTTTATTGTACATCACAAATACGTTGCTACTTACTCGTACTGAATTACAGATTATGTCAGGGTATGTGTGTTTGTAGATAGCTATTTCTTCCAGTGAAACCAGTTTATCATTCTCCTTTAAAGAAGAACTTTACGTCCGGCTGTGGGACGTTTACACAGTACAGTATACAGGAAAAACCCCAGTACACACAATTATATAAGTATCTGATTTTGTAACCACAAAAATCATTGGACACACAAATGATAATGATTTCCTTGAAACAGCATCACACATTATATTCTTACGCTAAACGTTATGTGGTACGAAGGCCATCGTTTCCTACCATCACCACTCGGCCGCGGGGCAGGAGATAATATTGTGCATCGCGTTATAGTCTTATTGGGACCCGCGGGAGCCGCGGGCGCGGATATTTTCAAAATAATAATTAAGCGGATACATTTATTATGCCGCGTGCATATGTAATGCGTTCAGATGCTACGATACAGTGTGCTTTCTGAATTAATTAGGAGGTTTAGAAGTTTACGTTTTGTGTATCTATAATTTAGTTTCATTTTTGTTAGTAGTTTTCGATAAGATTATGTTTAAAGATATTAGAAACGTTAAGGGCTGAAGAGGTAAATTATTTTTTTGTTATTTACTTTTGATTAACATCCAATGTGCAACTTAATTACTTTTAAATAGTATCTACCATATTTTCCAATGTTATTGTTTACAACAAAAATTGTTTAAGATTATATCGTAAATTTTAGAAGTCAGAAAGATAATCTCAAGCTAACTAATAATCACTATTTTGTTATATCGATATCGTACTCACATTAGGTTCATATAGTCTAACTATACTAGACCTTATACCTAAGGTCTCTTAATATAAAAATGTATGTTAATAATACATATATGTCGGAATAAATATATGTCTGAGCTACTTGTCTCTTTTTTTTACCATGAACATCACAAACGCGTTGCCCTAACACTAGCTATCGATAAAGCGCATTTTCAAGAATATTAGCTACCTTATCACAGAAAAATTACTTGAGAGCAAGTATTATATAGCTATGAGTTTCTGTAAGGTTGCAATGCTTCCCCAGCTGAATTGTTCCAGATTTTGAACAAGATATTTTCTGCCATGTCCTACCTCATATCGATCTCCCTGGTAACTGGCTACAATAGCATCTCTATCAAAATGCTTGTTTTATAAACGTACAATAATAAAAATATAAAAAAAAATATATAAGAAATTTACTTCTGCAATCATCAAAATCAAAATAAAAAATAACTTTATTCAAATAGGCGTCAAAAGCACCTTCGTATCAAATCGGCAAGAAACTCCGCAGATACTCTTTTAAAAAACTATTTTAATATTTTTTGCAGCAACGACACGGTCAGTCGGAGATGCAGGTTCGATCCCCGCAGGAACGGTCGATTTTTTGATATGATATTGAAAAATGTTTAAAATTCCCTAATTTGTGGGTAACACAACACCAAACACAAACTATTTTAATATTTAATTGTTAATATCTTGCATGAAATGCAGTCACTAATCCAACAATTTTTATTATTTATGATATCCTGCAACGAATAATAAACAAGCTTTGGCTATGAATGTCTTTTTAATACAAACTTTAAATGTGTTCTCAAACAATTTGCAACTCCATTGTACCATAATATTTTAAAATGTAAAAATCGTTCGTGTATCATCCTGTAGGGCGTCCATATAACTGACGTGCAGTGCACAGCGCGGTCATTACCGGACGCGCCCGGGGCACGCGTACTGTATGGCGACCGAAGGATTCTGGCCCGGGATGGACATACATTACCCGGCCTCGTATATTTATACTGTTTCAATTTTAAATAAGCTGTCATATATGTGAACGAATAAACGTTTCTTTAAAATCGTTGGCCTTTTTTAGTTAAAGTTATTGTGACTGAAATAGAGAAATGTTTTTATTACAGACTGTAGTCTGTTTTTTAACCGACTTCCAAAAAAGGAGGAGGTTCTCAATTCGACTGTATTTTTTTTTTTTTTTTTTTTTTTTTTATGTATGTTACATCAGAACTTTTGACCGTGTGGACCGATTTCGACAAATTTTATTTTAATCGAAAGGTGGTGTGTGCCAATTGGTCCCATTTAAATTTATTTGAGATCTAACAACTACTTTTCGAGTTATATCTAATAATGCGTTTTTACTTGACGCTTTTTTCGTCGACCTACGTTGTATTATACCGCATAACTTTCTACTGGATATACCGATTTTGATAATTCTTTTTTTGTTGGAAAGGAGATATTCCAAATTTAGTACCATGATAAGGAAACCAGGATCTGATGATGGGATCTCAGAGATATCGAGGGAAACTCTTGAAAATCCGCAATAACTTTTTACTGGGTGTACCGATTTTGATAATTCTTTTTTGTTGGAAAGAAGATATCCCTAGTTTAGTACCATAATAAGGAAACCAGGATCTGATGATGGGATCCCAGAGAAATCGAGGGAAAATCTTGAAAATCCGCAATAACTTTTTACTGGGTGTACCGATTTTGATATTTTTTTATTTAATCGATAGCTGATGTTTGTCATGTGGTCACGTATAATTTTATCGAGATCTGATAACTACTTTTTGAGTAATCTTTAATAACGCGTAGTTACTTGACTATTTTTTCATCGATCTACGTTGTATTACTCGTCGATGTAATTGAAGTCGGTTTTTTTTTCGTTTGCGAGCAAACACAATTATTTTTTTTTTAAATAAACGAGCACCGAAAATTTTGATTGCATCGATGTTGGTACACGTAATCAAAATAGAGTCCGTGTGCAGGACACAGAAACATTGCAGTAGGAGGGAGACAAATACTTCTGAGTGGTGAAACTTTCAAACAACTTGCAATAGATGACGGGTACAAACGGGTTAAACCTTGTCAAAAACTATCTAACCTATGTATGACGGAATTGAACGCCATTAAAAGTTCTGAAAAAAAAACTCCGCCACAGCATGTCTATCTCTTAGGGTTAACTCATTATAACCTTTTTTATGGTAATCAAGTTTTGTCTGAAATAATGCACTATTTGCGAAGGTGGTTTAATAGACAAGATATAAATCCTTATAAAAACAAATACGTTATTCATCACAAATATTTATTATGTAACAAAATTGTCCTTGACATTGATTTCAATGAATATCTTAGATGAAACCATAACTTTAAAATAACTCTCGTATTAATCGTTACAAATGAAAAAGACTTCATCAACAAATCAATGGCATAGTATTTTCTTGGAACATGCTTGGAACGCATACTTTAAGAGATACGAGCAATAATGTAAAATCAAAAGAAACGTCACCCGAGTTGCATAGTAGTGGTTTAAAAATATTTTGATACGTTTTTTCTTGAAATTAATAGGGATGAAATCGCAGGGAACAGCAAGTTAAGAACTAAAACACTAGGTCATCTGAAAAATTTCTATTATTAGTTATTTTTGGCCCTATATTTAGGTCTATAGTTATGGTTTTTTCTACAAATATAAAGGAACTTAATCCCCGAAAAAATATATAATTAAAGTATAAATACTTTCTCATATAGACTAAATAAACATATTTTTTAGCAATTTTATTTTTTATTTAAAAAAACAACCTACTTACTCTATTAAAAATAACCCATATAATAACCTAGTAACTTATATTTGAAGCATAATTATAATTATTTTTTTAGATGACCTTTAATAATTATATTCCAAAAGACCATGAGATATTTATTGACCTTACAAATACTTGTTATGATAATTTTACATACATAACATACATTAAGTATGTACGTAATATATGTAAATCATCTTGGATTAAGATTCAATGTAATTACGACCATTACAAAGTGGGAGGTTAGTTACTTCTCATGTATGTAGCTATTTAAAAATCTTAAGCTTTTAAATTTTTACCATAAGTTAAAAATTTTGAAAAACATTTTGATTGAACTTTATAGTCCATCATTCGTTTTTAGCACCAAGTAAAATCTTGAAACCACAGTGTGAAAACACCTTACAAATTTTTCTTCTTATTTATCGTTAAGAGTCAAACAGGCTCTGAATGTTCTAGCAAAATTATTAGATTAATATGAAGTCCGTATAGATAAAATTTTAAATATTCGTATATAGTCCGAATAAATGAAGGTAGAATTTAAAATTTTATTATTCGGGAATATAAACATATCCCATTATAATTGAATTGTAATATCAATGAAGAGATTAATCCGCGACTACAACGGAGACTGGAGGCATTTGTAAACTCGCGGCATAATGGCGGCCGAGGGGAAAGGGTTAGTTACCCTTGACGGTCACAGACGTCAGAATGCGTAGATTGTACTACATATCTTGTTTTTATTATCCGTGGGTTACTCTATCGAGCACAAATTATAAAGATTTATTTTGAAACTGTTGTGGTTTTTTTTTTATTATATCTGTTAATCTGTTGATATGAATAAGTGTCTTTAATGTATGTAAAAAAGCTCAAAAGTGTGTGTATTTGTATGCTCAATGTATTAAATATCCTATTTATTAAGAAAGAACTGAGCCATCTAATTTAATATAATTTTGATATTTAAATACTGCAAACGTGATTATAACATAATTGTAAACAACAAATAGAAGGAAATATTTTTTTTTAAGTAAACAGGCTTATAAGATCTAGCCGTGACCCGCCATGTAAAAACATGAATTAATTTAAGAAAAAAAAACCTGAGATTAGCGCGTTTAAGCAAACAAATAAACAATAAAACCATTTAAAACAATATCTAATAGAATTCTCGTCTCGCGGTGTTTGTAGTTAAACTCCTCCGAAACGGCTTAACTGATTCTCATGAAATTTTGTGTGTATATTGGGTAGGTCTGAGAATCGAACAACATCTATTTTTCATACCCCTAAGTTATAGGGGGGGGGGTGAAGAGGGTTAACAGCATATACCTATGGCAAAACAACGTTTGTAGGGTCAGCTTGCAATATATATAATGTTAGAAATTCTAAACCTATTACGAAGTCTATGGCTGGAGGCAGAGTGTACATCAATAGGTAAGCCCTCCCGCCATTGTTAGATCAATAGTGGCTTAAATAGCAATAATAACTCTCGTTTGTCTTGCGAGTTTTAATCCACCGGCCTTTGTTGTACGATTGACTACAGACATTTCATAGACGTACTTTTATTATCACGATTTACACTGTTATATCTATTAAACAAAATAAATAAAATAAAACTAGCCGTGCCCTGCACTTTCACCCGTGTTAATTTGAGGAATACCTTTATTAAAATAATATATAGCATATAGTCTTCCTCGGTAAATTAATGGACTATCCAAAATAAAAAGATTTTTTCAATTAGGGTCAGTAGCTTCTGAGATTGGCGTATTAACAAACGAACAAACTCTTCAGCTTTATATTATTGAAGTTATGCTTATTTTGGCGCATCAGGGAAAAACGATGATAGTACATTTTCATGATGCGCGCGCACGCCGCCACAAAAAACCGACACCCTGAAGCTAGCTAGTCAACGAAGAAGAAGTTACGCGTAGCAAAATGAAGTTAGCTACCCAATGAAGTATAACTTCTTACTTGCGTACATAAGTACGCACACACAAGAAAAAGTTGGATGTTTCATCAAACCAAACTTACTCACAAAGCCCATTATTAACCACTAAATACGTTCAGTTAATATAAACGTTCAGCGGTTGCTGGGCTATATAACTGTCTAATGCAACTTTTTTTCTACGTATCCTAATTTTTGTTGCCAAGTAAGTCAAGATTTTTTGCTTGTCAAGTAAGTACCGATCTGATTTATTTTACACTTTAACTTGTTTAAGTTATTTTAATTTATCCTTACTTATTTCAATTGTTATTTTTGTTGTTGCTGATTTTCATTTTCAAGTTTGTCTTAGGCGCTGTATCTATGGATGCAGTGTTGATTGTAATTAGACCAGTAATTACTCTTGAAACAAATGAACGTATATTATTGGATAATTTTTATTGTATGCTCTGTTAGCAACCATTATTTAAATCTATACAAATAAATAAAATTGGAGTGTCTGTTTTTAAACATTAAAATAACCGCTTTTTCCTAAATGCATTAGGATGTATACACGGCACATATACCAAAATAACATTTTTTACAATTTTTGTGTGTCTGTCTGTTTGTTCCTACTATTCTCTGAAACAACTGGACCGATTTTGACGGGACTTTAAGTGGCAGATAGCTGATGTAATAAGGAGTAACTTAGGCTACTGTTATTTTAGAAAAAAAAATATTTTTTGTAACTGTGAACTGAAGAATATTTTTTTTTTATTCCACGCGGACGAAGTTGCAGGCACAGCTAGTAAATAAACAAACTTGACAACAAATTTAGTCATCATCTCGTGTTATCACCCAAAACTGACAAACTTTTCGCAGCCATCTTGTGTATTTAGAATTTGTTCTAATCGAATTCGGACAAAAGATTTTTTTTTAGCTTTACAAACAAAATAGAATCGATCTAATCGTTAACTAAAGCGATAAACAGCATTCGTTCGCTCATTACCCCACAATCAGAGCACGCACTAACGTAACAAAATAGCCATGAAGTTGCTTCGTGTTGCATTTAACCACCCAAATGAAAAACATATTTGGCTAACTAAACTCAACCTTAATGCCATACATATAAGGTGTTTATAATACAACTAAATATCCGCCAAGTTCACTTTATGTTGCATTTATAGGACCAGTTTTATGAGACACATTCTTCAAACTAATATGAGCTTTATTTCGAAGGCGTTAGAGTGTATTAATGTGTGTGTTTGGTTCAATACAATTTGGACGATGCATTAAGATTATTGTACACGCCTGTTACACAGTGAAATGAAAATTTCACTTGTAACGAAGTATTCCATGGAAGAGTTTGTTTGGATTAAATGTCATTTATGAAATATAAATAACTTTTTTTAAAAAAATACTTACATAATTATAACATAATACGCGACGTTTTTGTATGGCTACTACGATTCACAAGGTAATAATCTTCAAACTTAGTTTTTGAAACAAGATTTTTAGATGTTTCTACTGAAGATTGGCAATTGTTAAATTCCTCTTTAACCAAGTCTAACATGGTGCATTATTTTTAAATTTAAACATTATTATCACTTCACATTTGTCTTAAGAAAATATTTGTTAAAACTTACTCTTATAAAAAGATAAATAAAAACTATAATAATAATAAAAAAGCTACACTAACCTTACTCAGATAAAAAAAAATATTCCTATAACAACCATATTAATTCCTGATTATTCGATATACAGTAATTTAATTTGTATCAAACGTGAATTAATGTAGTTTGTGATGCCGTTTTAACGCTCACTTGACTCCGCAGGGGTAGATAGTATCTGGATTAAAAATCGATTACACGGCTTTGATGCCACGAAGTGTATTATTATATCGATTTTGACATGATTACACATTAATAAAAAAATTCTGTACACAATTATTTATATTTAAATTTTTATATGTTTGATGTACTCACCGTTTGCCTTTCACATAGATAGAATCAGAGATCGACGGAGGAGCTTATAGACAAACCGGAGCCGATTAGCGGCTCTGGCAAAACCTAGTAACCTTTGACTTCCTGTAACTTTAAATACAATCCAGCTTTGCTTTCAAAACTGGCGTAAACTCAGCATAAATGACAGTTTCATCTTGAAAGAATATGAAAAAAATAAAAATTCAGTTCAGATTTTAAGATACGATGCATTGAAAGAGTATTTTCTAACCACACTGGGTCGAATAGAGTCTAAACAATTGGTTTGAGTTTTGTTTATAATTACACTTTTATAGGAAACTATTTAAATTACAGTTTAATTATTTATTTAATTTTATATGCAAGTAAAATAAAATAAACAAGTAATAAAATAATAGTTTAAATTTGATATTTTTATATTGAAAGCAAAATCATGATATGATACGATAGAGCTAGACTGTTCCTGTCCAATTGTAACATTTCTTGTGTTATACAACTATAAAGCTTAAACAAAACCAAGTGGTTGTAACACAGTTAAAATTATTATTTTTTACCTTCAGAAACAATAAAAAAAAACACATATTTTTGACCGATTATTAAAATGTCATAACAATACAGATTTTGGTGACTTTAAAATCCAATAATAAATTAAATATTTTTCGATTTTAAAGTTAAAATTGTGTTTGCTCGTAAATAAACCCGACTTCAATTACATCGACAAGGACAACTTAGGTACGCTAAATAATTTTTAAGTACATACGCGTTACTAAAGATTACTCAAAAAGCTTTCGATTACATTAAAAACCACCAAAATCGTTACATCCAGTGAAAAGTTATGCGGTAGGTGTAATACAACGTAGGTCGAAAAAATAATCAAGTAAATACGCATTATTAGGGGAACACCGGGCAAGATGGGGTACTTAAGGTTTAAAGCTCCAGAAATCATAGGAGTTCATGTTTTCATAATCATATTTATTCTTAATCAGGCTTGTAGTTATCAATCTTACATATTAAATTTAAATCAGGAACATAGAACCATAGTATTATTAATAATATAACAAAATGTAGAATATGACATATCACCCCATCATGCCCGATAGGTCGGTTAAGATGGGGTGGGCCTAATGGGCAAGATGGGGTATAGCCATTCTCTTGACTATTCAGGAGTGCAGAACTCGCAAATGAATGTTGCTTCGGCATCATTATCATCCACCCCTGCACAGTCATAATGTGCCCATTTACCACAAGAAGAATAAGCAATCCAACCTTTCTTGGAGTCAAAATGTAGCCTGTACAATATAGGCATGGAGTGTTTTCGGTTTCGACATCACTCTCTTCAGAAGACGATTGTCTAATAGGTTTCTTTGGATTAAATTTCTTTGTGGCTTTACTCTTGAAATAGTTTTAGTTTCTCTTCCTTTTTCTATTTTTGCTCCTTTTTTTCTCTGTCTGATTTCAGTTTCTCTTTTTTAAATTTTCTGTCATATTTTTTTAAAATAAATTCTTGTAACTTAACTCTAATAACTTCTGTTTATAGGGTGAAGAGGTTATGATAGCACTTTTACCGCATCTTTTGGTCACTCTTAATGTCTTCTTGGTCACTGAAAGAGGCATTAGTTGCTTTGGGCTGACCAAGGTGAAGTTACTGCATTATATTGCACTAAATTAGGCCAATAGGAACATTTAGGGGAAGGACTCAAATTTAAATCTGTGTTAACTTCAGTTGTACTAGTTGCAATTACTGTTGAAGTAGCAAAATCTGTAACAACAACTGCAGTGTTCGTTGCTGTTGTTTTAAGAGGCGCTGCCACAGTACCTACAGTTAAAAAAACCTGCTTTCCATGTCTAGTAAATAATCCACCAGCTCATCCTCTTCTTTTAGCGAGGAACTGGTATCCAAAGATACCTTTACATTCTCCATTTTATTTTGTTTTCACGAGCCTTTTTTACCTTTCATTCCAATGTAGACTAAGAAAGATTCTGCAGCCAATATATATCCCATTTCTCGCTTCAAAACAACTTCTATCGCCTTTTTTATTGCTTAACCTGAGCATTTTCCTCTTTCTGAGTTTCTTTTATAAACAAATATGACTTTTTTTATATAAACCATCCTAAAACAATATTTAAAAAACAAATTGAATAATCAAAACGGCGTCGGGCAAGATAAGGTATCTGATACCCCGTCTTGCCCGTTGATCCGTTTTAAAATTAATATTCAAACAAAAGAAAATTGAATAATGTTTCATAACAAAACAAGTTATTACTTGTTACTGCAGTGTACTGTAGATAGGATTTACGGAGGTGCTGCTTAAAATTCACCAAATACAAGTTTCATGCACTACGAAACGTATATATAAGAAATTTTAATACGAACAAACGAAATCTACTTTTCGACGATAACTAAAACAAATGACTAGCCACAGTCTTAGTACTCGTGTGACTAAGAGCTGTCATGGCAGCCAGTAGAGAGGCGGCAGAACGAATGTAATTGATCAATTCAAATCATCTAAAAGACCTGATGCCCCATCTTGCCCACCACCCCGTCTTGCCCGGTGTTCCCCTAGATATATCTCGAAAAGTACCTATTAGATCTCATTTACATTTAAATGGGATCATATGACACGTACGACCTTTTTATAAAGAAATCATCGAAATCTGTCCACCCAGTCAAAAGTTCTGAGGTAACATACATTAAAAAAATTTAATTGAGAAACACCTCTTTTTTGGAAGTCAGTTTAAAAATGTGCAGTCGTAACAAGGATAGTAACCCAAGACCGTGTAGTATCGATACACGCACTATATTCACTAGGTCATCACGGTACATCAGTATTTTCTTTTAATTTTTTTATATAAATGTACTCTATATGCTCTATAAATATATAATATAAAATAATAAGACTAAAGTCCCGAAACAACATTATGTCGCTTAAAGGTTATCGTAAAAGCTAACCTTAAAAATGTTTACACAAGCAATTTCCCGCTAAACGAGATTTTGCCGGCAAAGGAAATTGTTGAAGCAAACTAAATAGTGGCGCCACCTGGCCGGAAGTAGGCTGTATTGGCGGAAATGAAGCGACCGACCGGAAATCCCAATTTACGCCTACGGTTTGTTGGTCGCTATCAGGGAAACGAAGTTAAATTTATTTTTTATTATGAGTTTCGTTTACAAACTGTGCCACATTTAGTTATATTTCGTACTGAACTTGATGACCGTTCTGGATTAATGGTGATGAAAGTTTCATTATAGGGTTGCAGGTTTGATCCCGATCGGAGTGTATATTTGCATTCGTTGATAAAACTCTTTCTACTACGTCAATATGTCCTTGACAAGCATCCAGATCAAGATCAGATAAGATCGTCAAGGACAAACACCCAGATTGCTTCACAGAGCACGTAAGGCCGTCGTTCATAATTGTAATCTTTAAGTACGGTGTATAATAAATATTTTCGGTAAAGAAATTATGAACCGTTCTTAACTCTTCATCGTATATAGGAGAGAAGACATCGTATATGGGTAAAAACCCATCCGTGGGAATTATAGAATAAGTTTTAGATATAATTAAAATAGCCACGTTTCATATGGTAAATAATGCATAATTAAAATTGAAATCACTTTATAAATACTGTTTTACGAAAAGGTTCTTCAATTTATCTTCAAGTATAGAATTAAAATCTAAAGCAGCCCGACTAGTAGAAGTACCTCGACCTTACAGAAGATCACAGCTAAATAATAGTGCACTTGAGTAATGTTGTGTATATAAATAGGGTGGGTCGAAATTGGATAGGTAATTAGTGTGGTTTATGCTATATCTTGTTATTGTCTCTTATTTTTTTGTCACGTTGTCCTGTTTGTACAAATAAATAAAATAAAATAAAGCAAAAGAGAAGAGACCACAAACTCAGCCTTCAGATAGACAGAGATATACAAAGAAATAACGTAGTCATAGCAATATACAGTACAGAACTCTAAAATCAATAGTCAACATGCACGAAGTCAGAGAAAAAAATATGTCACTACATAGATAAGTTTAAAATGGTACCAGGGTTATGCAAAAAGGTTATATAGGTTGTTAAAACTTACTCGTTACAAGTTATTCCAAGTTAAATTTACGTTGAATATTTTCTAATAGAATATATAAATATTCAGTTCAGTTATTTCAAATTTAAGTTAAAAAAATAATATTAAAAATGGTAATAGTTTTTTTTTTTTAATAAAAAAAATCAAAATTTTTCTTCGAGGCTTTGATATATTAATTACCTACTACTTTTTCAATAACATATCCAAGCTTTTAGTTATATTTCAACTAATATAATATTTAAAAATTACAAACCTTAATTATTCTTAATTATATATTGTATATAGTTTTAATATGAAAACTAAAAAAATCAATCTGAACTTCAAGTTTTTGCCAAATTATATAAATTCTATATCATTTATGAGTACAATTTCCACAAATAATTTCTTACTAAATACGTAACGGAGATAAAGAAAATTTTTTGAAATGATTCTAAACAAAAAACAACGCAAACAAAAACAACCCAGTAAGTAATATAAGCATCCCTCAACAGTAAAAGAAATGAGTCCACACAAAGCTTCCCAAAAAACATTTCTCTGCAAAATAAGATTCGTACAAGCAAAGTTTTAGGAAAAATAATTAGGTGGCTTTCACCGCGGGCCGGCTTCCTTGCGGGGGGATCTTTAATAATTACACCCACCAAAACATTTACCTAACAAGATTACGGGGAATTACCTTTCGGCTTTTCTCATTATACTTGTTATTTATTTTTCTTATTACGGTCAACATTATTGTTTTTGTTATTTTCAGTACAAGTTTCGTTTTGTACCTTTTATCTTTCTTGTTTTGGACGTGGACAGAACTTCGTATTTCTTTTGACATTTTTTGTAACAAGTAATGTAGGTAGTATTGTTATTATTATCTACCTAAGTTTTTTTTATCTAAATATATTGAATAAAATGAAGCTCTTAATCTTCTATACTAACAAGAAGAGAGCCGGTTTATTGTTCGGTTATACTTTGAAAACTACTGAACCGATCGGAATAATACTTATACCATAGTATGCAACGTATCTCGGAGAAGGTTTTGATATATAATATGTTGGTGATTACTTGGTCACTAGTGTACTGATAAACGCTCAACTCGAGAACATCTACAACAATTTTAGCCGATTTATTTTAAAAGTTTTCTTACTTTATAGGAAGATTTTATGGAAAGAAAATTTAAGAAAATGCGTATAAAATTATAAAATTTCAGAAAATATATCCATTATTTCATCCTCACACGTTTGGCAGCTTGTAAGATATGAAACATCTGACAAGCCAGCTACATATATAAGTGTACAACGTACCTAGTTATAACATGGTTCTACTTTAGTCAGTATCATTGAGTTGTTGGAAGTTGAGTTGTACAAGATGTAATTTTTGTTTTTTTTTTAATTTATTTATTTATGATCACCAGTATTTGTTGACACTCGTTACACAATAAAGTAAACTGAATCAACAATACAGCTGGTTACAATTTTTTAAGGTGGGCAGGATACTACATGTAAATTTTAAAAATAAAATTAAAATTTTAAACTTTTTTTTATCATTATTATTATAATACATACACTGTTACAGTCACAGTTATATCTTGATTATTGTACTGTAATAATATGTAGTATTACCTCGTTACTACATATAATTACAGTACAATAATCAACCTCGTTACCTCGTTACTTTTGTCCACTGATGGACAAAAGGATACCTACTTATTTTGATGTAAGCTCGAACTGAATTCACTGGTCACTGAGGTGCAGGCGAGTCACCAATAAATCAATAACACCAACATACATCTCAAACATTTTTCCTAATACAAATTATTCAAGAAATTTTTATTTAATGAATTTTAAAAATAAATTTATCATTTTAAAACTTATAAATGTCAACACACATTTGAACCGAAAGTAGTTAAAAGAAAAAGAACCTATAAATTTATTGTACCGGAAATGTGATTTTTACATGAGAGATTCGTATGAATTTTAATTGATAACAAGATTGTGGTGTAATTCTCACTGATTCTCATTTGGAGCAGATATTTCCACTTGTACAAACATTTGTATGCAAACGCGCATTTTCTACTATTCGATCAAATGTATAGTACAGTAAAACATTAATACACAAATATATAAATAAACAAGTATTTTAAATACTCAATATAATTCAAAATCGATGTTCTATTTTCACTCTGATAACTTAATTAATGAAA
Organism: Melitaea cinxia; assembly: GCF_905220565.1. Classification (NCBI taxonomy): domain Eukaryota; kingdom Metazoa; phylum Arthropoda; class Insecta; order Lepidoptera; family Nymphalidae; genus Melitaea; species Melitaea cinxia. Next base: position 5,177,397 of record NC_059417.1, on the reverse strand, counting down.
CTATTATTTCCGCGGTTGTTAATTTATTTGAATTACAATACTGCGCTGTGAATCAAAGAACATAAATTCCAAATTAATTAGATACTATTACAAATAATAACGATAAATATAGTAAATAATACTTCGATCCTATTGTAACAACATTTATGTGCTTAAATAAACAATGTTTTTGTTACATCGTCTTAAAATAATTGTGTTTGCTCGCAAACGAAAAAAACCGACGTCAATTACATTGACAAGTAATACAACGTAAGTAGACGAAACATTTTTAACAAACGCACTAGTCATCACTACGATTTCCGAGGGTTTCCCTCGATTTTTCTGAGATTCAATCATTAGATCCTGGTTTCCTTATCATGGTACCATACTTGGGATATCTCCTTTCCAACAAAAAAAGAATTATCAAGATCGGTTCATAAACATCGAAGTTATCTCCGAACAACATATATATATATACATATATATATATATATATATATATATATATATATATATATATATATATATATACATATATATATATACGGTTCGAATTGAGTAACCTCCACCTTTTTTGAAGTCGGTTAAAAATATATTTATTAAGCTAGAGAAATGTGTTAGAGTTAGAGATTTTCCAATGCCGACGGCTTCCCTATTGGTCTCTAGGCGAACGACAAAACGTGACAACTCGACGCAAGAAATCAAGAATGCATTGTATTAATAGTTTAGTAGGTACATAAAGAGAGAAAATGTATTTAACTTAACAGCCGCTAAACAACGCGTTAGTTAAATTACAGTGGAGAGCTCCTTTTTAAATGTCAGTATTTCCCGTCGCGAAAGAATTCGTCGTATTGTGACGTATTTTGTCGGTCAAACTTGAACTCTGAACTTGACGAATAGCACCAAAAAATTAGATCGACCTTGTACAGAAGACATATTAGATCACTATATAACTGTACAAGTAGTAATAGTGATGTCATAACTCATATTTTATGCATTCACTAGGCGTTACCCGCGGCCTCGCCTACCTAGTTTTGCGTGTCGTTTTATCATATTTTTAAAGTTATCATCATCAGAATAGGTACCTATATAAAATCAGTTTGTATGTCAATAATATAGTTGTAAGCGCCAATTTGATTAGAATTTCTCAAATTCACTATAATAAAATGTTTAGTTGTAAGAAAAAAAAAATAGAAGTAAAAATAGAAAAAAAAAAAATAGAAAAAAAGATACTTGATAAAATAGATAGTATTCCTATATTTTGTTCACTTTATCTTACCATCACAATGTCGTGACTATTTTTCATTCCAACATTCCACAAAAGAATAACTTTTTAATGACGATATTTTGATACATTTATCTCAAGTCCAAATTACAGTCATAAGATAATCTAAATAGTCATAAATACATGTTATCTGTAACATAAAGATCCTCGAACCGTACACTCGCTTAAAACTTTTGCGTTAAGGTTTTCAAAGAGGGATGGTTGTGTGTGTTCGCTTGTGTGTGTGCCCCGCCCCGAGCGACGGGCCCTCGGTGTCGCCGCCGGGGACGCAGAGGCTGGTAAGTGACAATCTCAAATTGTCCTATTCCGCTCGAATTATTTGTTCAACATCTGTTGCTAAAGCCTATTTAATAAGCAAACTAAAGTACAGACTTACATACATTACTAAAAAATGTATATTCTAATTATATTGACGTTTAATTTACTCGAGAATACAGCGAATTAGTCTCAGGAAAAAAGGGTCTTTCTAATTTGAGTCGTTATTCGAAATTTTCCATTGGTACGTTTAAGAAATATTATTTTCTCATTCGAATTCTAAGAACGTAAATTGTTTCGTATAATAAATTTAAAACACAGTTTTCTTTTCAGGATTAGGTACGTCTTTTTCCGCGAAGTCCGTCATCGTTTACAGTAGACATAGGGCGGGCTACTGTTCACAGCCTGCGGCCTTCCTGACCAATCACAGCGCTCGGAGCTATATCACTGTCCCTCTTACACACATTAATCTCCTTATAACGCTGTCTTTTTCGTTTCCCCCGGCGAAAATCCTAGCAATGATCACTTATCAAGACATATTTTACCTTACATCTATTAAAATAGAGTCGAGTTTTTCGGCGAACAAACGCAGTCGCTTGAGGCGTTACACCCCTACGACAATGTTTATTTGATATCGAGCTTCAGCAACGATTTTCAAGTTCAGATTTCCCTTTCAAATGATTGTGAACCTTATTCTTTTGCCCATTAAATCTAACACGGGGAAACGTTTTGACGAATCCTATTTACGTGTGCAATGCTGGCATTTTCATTGTTACACTTCAGAATAGCGTAGACGATAATGAAAATTGAGCTTTACCTTTTTGATACTAAGGTTAGTATCTGTTTGAACGTTAGGTAGTTATGTGGTTTTAGAAGTTTGCAGTTACATCGCTCGGGGCGAAAGCTATTTGCGATGACAATTTTGCGAGCGTCGGCGAACGAAAATATGCCTTTTATTCTGTACTAGAATCGGGATTAAAGTGCTAAAACGGAATTGCTGTCAGAAGGGGCTTTGTAGAAATTTGTGAACGACACCTAAATGCATAGACCGGCGGTTTGAACTGAAATTTTGATGATAACGAATCATTTCGGGGCGATGATGAATTGTGCTTAAAAATCGTGCTTCTGGTCTAATTTTACATAACTGTTGCGTGGTCTTTTATCTCGTTGTTTGTTATATATCAAAACTTTATAACATATAATCAAAATTTCACACATACAATGACAAACAAAAGAAAACAATGTTTTAAATGTAGTTTAGAAAACTAAAAATGCATTTAAAAAATTAAAGCACATTCTCAACTTTCAAACTACATGTTTGGATTTTACTTTAGAACTCGTTATATAAATTATGTAGGTTTTGTTTTGGGTTTATGTGAATTATGAGAATATATAATTTTGGTACATTGAATATTTTTGTAATTTTTTTTGTCAAGTTGCCATGTTTTGATTCAAAAATAGGCGATAAGTTGCAGTGTTTTGTTTTTAATGATTATGTTGATAGCGGCTAAAAATAAAAACTAAAATCTGATAAAAAATACACCAACATTTTGAACTCTCACTCTGTTCTGCTTTTTGAAGCTCTCAATGAACTCTTAAATGTAAGAAAATATGCTTCTTATTTATGTGGCTTAAGACAGATACTATATAATATAAATACCAAAGACATTTTTTAATGGTTTCGAAACCTTTTTCAATTTTTTTTGGGCACTACGAGTATGACGTAGGTACCTAATGTTATTATATTAACTATAGTAGGTAGGTGCTATAAAAATATTACAGTTTATAGTTTTACTGAATTCAAAATCCCTATTTCTAACTTATTATAATTATATTTATTAATTAGGTATAAGAATTTTATGATGATTTAGTTTAAATTTATCGAAAGGAAAGTAAGATTTCCACAAGTGATGCTTTTGTGCTTATATTGTACCTGTTTCTGGACCCCGACATCGTATTCACGTCACGTCCTACCAGGCCGTTACTCGTAAGACTTTAATAAGAGAAATTTGTTCTATGAGACATCACGATTAAACGTTACGATAACACGATTGACAAATCATGTTTTAAAGATAGCAATGTCTTATACACAAGTAGGTAAAATTTAAGGTACGTACTAAATAATTAGCAGAAAATTGCAATTTAACTTTCTCTATGAAAATAATATTAAAAATAAGCTGAGTTGTTGTCCCGTACAATTATTACGTTTTCATTAAAGCTCCATATCAAAAGCGAAACAAGGAAAACCTCACAGGAATACCGCGAAAAATTCAAATTAATAAAACTGTCAGTGCAGAAACCGACCTTTCAAATAACATTGTTCTTTAATTCGTTACGAAACCTTTATTATTATACAATTAAAGACTATTTTCCTTTGTTATTTTCGCTGTTACTTTTCTATTAAGAATCCGGCAAACAATCTCCCCTAAGAAATTCAGAAAAAATGTAATTTGCAAAAACAACTCGATTTTGATTTTTTTTTCTCTTTATTTCCTTTGAGCCCGCATTGAATGTATAATGTATTACAAGTTAGTTTGTTTATCATAGGATTTGTTTCTGTTTTTATTATTATTAATGTTTGCTTTTGTAGGATACTGTTTTACTGCTGGTCGTGATTATATTACCTACCTATGGTGTTACATATACACAAAGGTAAGAACTTCGGCAATCGTTGCTTTTCAATGATAATTAATTCTTTTATAATTAATTCGTGTACAATATTGAAGTAAGTGGTCGTCCCTTACATACGATCAGTTTTTAGCAACTTTATAACAATATATCGTTACTCATAGTAGGGAACATATCCGCCAACTCCCAGTGGAACAGTGTGATGGATTAAGCTCTAATCCTTCTCCTATATGTAGAAAGAGGCTTATGTCCAACAGTCAGATGTTACAGGCTGAATGCGCGGATAGAATGTCAATCTTATCTTCTTTTGAAATTATACCAAAACATAGACGCCTAAATACGAGTTATTTTGACCGTACATCAACCAGTCAAAAATATAAAAGAGTATGGATAGTGACAATAATCCTCGTTCCCTGTAGATTTATGAATTCTAGTGTAACTAATGTTCACGATAAAGCTAGAATCGATAGCCTTACACATTCATTGAAATGCGACGGAAAATTTCCACAAATATAGGCACAAGCCGAGAACAAAAATAAAACCTTAAACACAAATATTAACTTCAAGCGTATATTACAACCAAAAACATCAATATTAATGACATTTTCTTCACCATTACACCAAAACAGCTGTGACATTCTTAAACAATTTCCTTTAAAAAGTAAGTCAAGTATAAATATACATATACATATAAGTAAAATTTTTAAACGTTGTTTGAAATATTGTTATAGCCCAAATTGATATAATCACAAATAATCAAGTTGCTTAGATTTATAAAAACTGATTCAAAAAGTTTTTTATTCTACTTCAAAAAATCAACATAACCCTTGAAATATCAAAAAATCACGAATTACACACTCGATTGATTATTGACAACTCTGGTTGAACACATGTCCGTTGAAAGGAAATAAAAAAAAAAAAAAACTTATTGCATTATAATCTTGTTTACATAACTCAAAAGAGTTTGCATCAGATAAAGAAACCTTTTGCTTTTTTTATTGATTTGGCAGGTAGAGTACAAAGCGTTGCGAATTATTGTAAACTTTTAAATTGACGTATCTTGCTTTCGAGTTTTTTTGTAGGTGTGGGGTTTTTTGTGTAGTGGTTGGTGAGTAAAAGAATATTCTTATATGGGAAACATAACTGACAAATATGTGTAATTATAACTTCAATTGATGTGTGTTGTACCTAATAGATATATATTATTTTTTAATTTTGCTTATCATTTTCCAAAACCCATTTTAAAATGTCACTGGCCATTTCACTCCCTTTCAAAAAAAAAATATAAAGCTCCAAACGTGTACACCTACACTGCAGTGTTAAAATATTCAGCTGTCATTAGCGTGGCCTTTCACACTGTGTACATTGTTCTCGTCATGAATCGGGTTTGTTTGCTCGAGTTTCTTACATGATGTTTCATAACTCACAAACAGAGAATGAACTTCTTTTAAACGCTAGTTATTTGTCGTCAGAATGAGGTTGTGCTTTGAATATTTTGTTTAAATATTTTTTTTAATATTCTACTACTACGACTTACTATTTTGATTTCTATTTTAAAGTCCATAAAACCATATAATAAGAAAATACTCTATCACGATTAAATATGCAAACAAAACATATAGTTTCGTTATAATAATAAATTCATGGCATCTTTTCCCTAAAGACCAGCAACGCACCCGCAACTCTTCCTATGTTACAAAGTACATGGGCAATGGTAGAGATTTAACATCAGATAGCTTTTCTTTTTTTTAATCTTTATTATTTATCAGATAGCTTTGTGTACACATGTGCCACCCTTAATATAAAAAAAAAACAAGTTATAGTTAAGTACATGGCTATGTCGACCGAAGCGTTATCACACTTTCACAGAAAGCCCGACTAAGTTAGTTACAGTCAACTAAACTATCTAACCCAACGAACTTCGTACTGCCATATTCATTTTAGGTTTAAATAATATTTATTTCTCAATAAAAACATACAGTCACTTACATGAGAAATTATCAACAATAATGCGGATAAAGTTCTAAAAGTTTTTCGTAAAAATATCGACTTTTTCGTGCAGCCATTCGAAAGTTATGTACGTAAATACATTTCGGCAATTATTTTTATTTATATAGATTACGCTTGTATATTATAACGTATACAATATAATAAAGTAAAACACTTGTATAATACTGCAAAATAGCACGATCACATCGTAGATGCGGTGAAAATAATCAATATATCAGCGAGAGACGCAGCATGGGACATGCGTGGCGCGAAAATTATAACCTTCCTGCGGTCCGCGCGCACAAATCAATTTCTTGCTAAGCTCTGTGCACATCGATACATTTAGAAAATAAATATACAAGTTCCAATAACTATTCAAACTGACAGATATTGTCATGTCTTGTCTCGCGAACAGTCAAACATGTAAGGTAAAAATAATCGTTACGTTTTCAGTTTCAATTTTCTTAACTTTTCATTACATAAAAACTTTTTCAAAAGTATAAAGACTATTGATGAGTATACTTAAAAAAAAAATAACTAAATCCGTGAAATCGTTCTTGTGAGTTTTGCGCTTAGGAATACATTTGGCGATTTCTTTTAATTTTTATAGATAAATTAGTACCTACTACTCGTGTTTTTTTACACACCTATTTAACAACCAAATTGAGAACAACTTTATTGAGACATTTTTTATTTTATAATTTGTAAAAGGTACTGAGAAAAGCTTGTCCCACGCTTTCATATAAATTTTCAGGAGTTAAAATTTAAACTACTTTCTACTAAATAGTTCAATAAAACATTTTACAACAACATAATTTGTTTCACAATATGAACAGTTTGGTACTTTCGTTACGTATGTATCATTATGATACAAACAATACAATTATATAAACATTTAATTTCGCGGTGCAAATTATGTCGTAAAATTTAATAACACAAACATTGCATGTCGATTTTGGAAAGCTGTTCCTTATTACTATTTTGTACTTCGTTAATTGTAATTACAAAAAATAGTATGTCGATTCTAGAAAATTATATTTAGTACTAGCGGACTCGGCAGACGTTGCCCTGCCCGAAATAACAGCTACTAAATTTGATTGCTAACGTATGTCGATATGTATATATATAGCAGTGCCACTAACTGGGTCCAATTGTGTTTTTAAACCCATTGAAATGTTCATATGAAATGTAAACCAAATCGGTCCAGCTGTTTAGGGGAAGTTAAATGACACACACACAAACAGATATAGAAGAAAGATATATATTAAAATATTGTATGTGGAGGTATATATTTTGGCTAGTTTAGGCTTTGGCAAGTTACCTCGTGTAACCAGCCCTTTACACTATTCCGAAACAAGCCATAAACGCAAGGTTGGCAACATCGAGAACAAGGTAATTCCATATGTTTAAACATGTTACAACGGAGTAACAACTTTTATCTTCGTCCTATGTTAATTTAATTACAAAAAGTAGGAAAAATGTCATATTTATTACATTGAACGTTATCACGTAATGTAATCAGACGTGAATACATTTTACAGAACAGAAGCCCAAGCTACGCATCCTGTCTTCACACGGATGCAAGACGCTAATGATAGAAGAAATACGAAAAAAAAGAAGAATTAAAAAAAAGGTGATTAGAAAAAATCCAGTTCCCTAGCTTGTTGTGAACATAAATATAATATGACTAAAATTTAAATCTCGTGGTTTGTTAGTTTATCAATCGTTACGATTTTTTTTTTTGTTTACAGAAAATAATATTTTCTTCTTATGTTATAGTTTAATATATAAAAAATGTATAAAAATATTTTGAGTTCAAGTAGGTAAAATTGGAAATTATCTAGAAGTAGGCCTTTTAATATCACGCTACGACTTGTCTTAGCGGAAAAATATCAAGCTTTCAATGTTAACAAAAGTAAAAACACGTCTGTTAAATTTATTGAATTTTAAAATACAAAGAATCGTAATATTAATAAGAAATATATTAGTGCTAAACAAATGAAATCATTTACAAAATATTACAAAATATGATATAAAACTACATTACAGATGTTACACAAAAGATGCCTGACCACAAAATATTCATTCGAAATTCCGATAAAATCGTAAACAAAACGCCGCGTTGGCGCAAAGGTTACGGTCATGGATTGTGCCTGTTGCGTTGGCGGTTGCGGGTTCGATCCCCGCACATGACAAACATTTGTACTGGCCATACAGGTGTTTGCCGTGGTCTGGGTGTTTGTGCAGTCCTTGTGGGTGTCCCCACCGTGCCTCGGAGAGCACGTTAAGCCGTCGGTCCCGGTTGTTATCATGTACACCTGATAGCGATCGTTACTCATAGTAGGGAATACATCCGCCAACTCGCATTGGAGCAGCGTGGTGGATTAAGCTCTGATCCGTCTCCTACATGGGGAAAGAGGCCTATGCCCAGTGGTGGGATATTACAGGCTGAAGCGTAAACAAAACATACACCTTAATAAAGTTAATATTACATTCGTCTTCAGGAATGACAGTTTAATTTCAACTGTCATGTTAGTGACATTAAGCTTATTATTGTTAGTGACATTAAAAGGATGAAAGAGGCTGCTAGCTCACTAGCTCTAGTCACTTTGTACTGTAATTTTCTTGAAATAATTCTAAATTTCACTAAAAACAACATTTACTTTGATTTTGATGGAAATGTTAACATTATACACAACATTTTTATTTACATTACATTAACATAGCTTAGTCAGTAGATATCAAACTTAAGGTCGCGATTTACCCGCTGAGTGTTCGTGAGCTTTTGTTAAAAGCTCCTGTTTTGATGAGGAAGTAACTCAGCTGTCACAGCAACTGGCTGTTGCGATAACGGTTGCGGGTTCGATCACCACTCATAACAAAAGTTTGTAATGGCTATGTTGTGTTATATGCATTTTCAGACTCGTGACACAAAAACCAATCTTACTGTTAGAGTGTTGAGTACGACGCGTTTATTACTAACCAAGGAAAGTTGTACTAATCATATTTTATTTTTATTTTGATGAATGTAATTTCTCATATTAGATTTTATTTTTGTATGTCGGCAAAACAAGCGTACGGCTTATTTGTTGATTAGTGGTTACTGTAACGTATAGACGCCTGCAAAACCAGATGCATCGCAAGCGCGTTGCCAACCCGACCCCCGACCCTCCTCAGGAACTCTGGTCATCTTACTCACCAAAGGAACATGATACTTCAGAGCAATGTTATTTCACTGTAATCTTCTGTGAGTAAATACATTATTTATATATATAAGCACCCTGTTTTGATTAATTATTTTTTTTAAAATAATATTGATGTATAAGTACGAGTAGATACATGTAGAAATTTTAAATTGTAAATGAATATACATTATCTGCGTGCATTCAAATCGTTAGTCACTTATTTATAATCATCTATAAAAAGTTACCGGTGAAGATTATAAATAAATAGGTTTTTAATATCAAAGACAAATAAATGAAAAGGAAATAAAATAATTTTTAACAAAAAAAAAACCGACTTCAAAAAGGAAACTAAAAAGTGAAAAATAAATTTACTTAGTACAAAGTAATTCGTATTTTGATTTAGTTAATCAGAAATGATTAAATAAATATTTTATAATTTTGAAGTCGGTGCCAAGTAAAACAATAACTACTCTAGTATCTACTTATAAGTTGTATTCAGTTTTCTTTCATAATTTGTTTCATTGACTATTAGGTTGAATACTGTTATTATTCTGTTATTGTTTTGAAATATCTAATAATATTTTTTGTACTTGTTTGTTGTGTGTGTGTTGTTTGTATTTGTTATTGTAGCCAGGTTGTTTTAGTATTTACTTGGCACCAACTTCAAAATTATAAAATATTTATTTAATCATTTCTGATTAACTAAATCAAAATACGAATTACTTTGTACTAAGTAAATTTATTTTTCACTTTTTAGTTTCCTTTTTGAAGTCGGTTTTTTTTTTGTTAAAAATTATTTTATTTTACAATTTTTAGTGATGGGTAGACCTAACAAGGATACTTTTTCTCTTATGTCGGGGGTTCGGAAACATACACAATACACAAGCACAAACACCCAGATCATGACAAACATCTATATGGCCAATACAAATGTCTGTCGTGCGCGGGGATTGAACCCACTAAGGCCAGCGCAACAGCCGGTGCTGTGACCGCTGCGCTAACGCGTCGACATACTATGAGTAAAGTTCGCTATCAGGTGTACGTAATAACAACCGGGACTGACAGCCTAGCGTGTTCTCCGAGGCTAGGTTGGGAGAACCGCAAGGATTAACAACTAGACCAAAAATAAATATTTATATAAACATAAATATCCACTCCGAGCTGGAATAGTACCCGCAACCGTCGGTGTTTAGGCGCCGCCGACACGGCACATGCACCATTATATCAAAGCGGTCGTCAAACAGCAAAAGGTAACTGCTGTATATTGTTGAGAAATTCCCTCGAGTGTTTATGGGCTCCATCATCAAACCTGGTCCTGCGACACAGATGATCACACAGCAGGTAATCGCTATAAATCGTTGAAAAGTTCCCTCGACTAACTTTTGTCTCCATCATCAGACTGCAATGGCACTTATAACTTAAACAGGTGCAAAGTTCTCATCAATAGAAACGAATTAAGTTCAAACAGCAGGGAATTGCTATAAGTCGTTGAAGAGTACCCTCGACTATCTTTCGTCTCCATCATCAGACTGAAATGGCACTTATATCTCATATATATGCAAATTTCTCATCAATAGAAACGAATTAAGTTCAAACAGCAGGGAATTGCTATAAGTCGTTGAAGAGTACCCTCGACTATCTTTCGTCTCCATCATCAGACTGAAATGGCACTTATATCTCATATATATGCAAATTTCTCATCAATAGAAACGAATTAAGTTCAAACAGCAGGTAATTGCTATAAATCGTTAAAGAGTTCCCTCGACTAACTTTTGTCTCCATCATCAGACTGCAATGGCACTTATAACTTAAACAGGTGCAAAGTTCTCATCAATAGAAACGAATTAAGTTCTAAAAGCAGGTAATTGCTATAAATTGTTGAAGAGTTCCCTCGACTATCTTTCGTCTCCATCATCAGACTTTAATGGCACTTGTAACTCATATAGGTGCAAAGTTCTCATCAATAGAAACGAATTAAGTTCAAACAGCAGGGAATTGCTATAAGTCGTTGAAGAGTACCCTCGACTATCTTTCGTCTCCATCATCAGACTGAAATGGCACTTATATCTCATATATATGCAAATTTCTCATCAATAGAAACGAATTAAGTTCAAACAGCAGGTAATTGCTATAAGTCGTTGAAGAGTACCCTCGACTATCTGTCGTCTCCATCATCAGACTGAAATGGCACTTATAACTCATATATATGCAAAGTTCTCATCAATAGAAACGAATTAAGTTCAAACAGCAGGTAATTGCTATAAATCGTTAAAGAGTTCCCTCGACTAACTTTTGTCTCCATCATCAGACTGTAATGGCACTTATAACTCATACAGGTGCAAAGTTCTCATCAATAGAAACGAATTAAGTTCCAAAAGCAGGTAATTGCTATAAATTGTTGAAGAGTTCCCTCGACTATCTTTCTTCTCCATCATCAGTTCGACTCCAGACCTTTATTAAATAGTAGTACTTTATAGTACTTAATGAAAACATGATTAAATTTACTAGTCACCCTTACGATTTTTGAAAGTTTCCCTCGATTTCTCTGGGATCCCATCATCAGATCCTGGTTTCCTTATCATGGTACCAAACTATGAATATCTCCTTTCCAACAAAAAAAGAATTATCAAAATCGGTTCATAAACGAAGAAGTTATCTCCGAACATACATAAAAAAAAATATATATATATACGGTCGAATTGAGTAACCTCCTCCTTTTTTTGAAGTCGGTTAAAAACTTTATAATAAACAAGCTTTTATTTAAATGCGCTAAAAAGAATAAAATAAACTTATCCTTTAAAACTTTTACTATCATATATGAAGTCATTTTACAATTTATATTATATAAAAGCTTGTCGCGAGAGTACTCGTAGTTACTTAGATTGAAAATTTTAACAATTAAAATCATCAGAGCCATTTATTTAATTTCCTTGTTTATCTATATAAGTAACTCGCAAACTTTTGTTTAGTATAAACACATACTTACTAACTTCATATATACATTGTAAGTTAAATAAAAACTTTGTAAAAACAAAAAGACAGTTTTATAACGCGTAATAGAATTGATATCTCAACACAAAAAAAATATTAAATATTGTTTATGATACAATAGACAATATTAAATGTTTATTTAAATATTGTTAATGGTAGTAACATCGCAAGGACAAAGCGTCCCTTATCAATCGTCATGCGAATGGCGTTAAGCGGGGATCAAAGCCCTCTGCGAGTGACGTCACTTTGTCCTATTGTATCTGTAGCCCTCTTGACATTATTGTTACAGGTACGTTGCAAATCATTATTTTAACTTTTTAGAAAAGAGTTAGTTGTTGTATTTTACTGTAACACGAACACTGCGTTGATAATATTTAAAAATATAATAACAAATATGAATTTTGATATTTAATATGGACCTAAATACCCATTTAGTATCAAAATAAAATAAGCTATTCTAAAAATCATAACCATAGATTATACACTTATATACTGGTAATCATAACTTATAACTTCTTACTGGATGGATGTGGGTATGACGTTTATTTGGTTGACCGATTTGTAGTGTTTAAAAAAAATCTACAACACAAGTTTATCATTATGGTTTATTTAATACGGATTTCTTTGATAATATTAAGCTCAATACATAAATTGTACAAATTTATTTCTGGATTTTTTTTTTTAATATTTGTAACTTATCTATTCTTCATAGCACATATTTCGTATACACTCAATTAAAACCCATAGAATATAGTTTATTTATAAAATAGTAATTGAATTACACGCAGATATTCCTGTTAACAGAGTAACAGCGGGATTTTCGTGTTAAGTTCATATTTATCAACGCTCGCGCGCCAGCGTGCGGTCGATACTCGACTACCTTTTAAATAAAATAAATTATAAGCAAATGAAAGTAAAAAATATTTTCGATGGAAGTTTTGATGTATGTTAAGTGTATAAACCTACTAGTGTATAATCTACTTTTTTGAAATGGCGCGAATTTTTAAATTATATTTATGAATTTTATTAAATTAAAAAGTGTTTACAGAAAATAATTTTATTATAGTTATTATTTATTATTAATAATAATAAAGCCCTTTATTCTGAGGTTATAACTTATATAATGTCTCTAATCACAGTGTGCCTCTTGGCATAGGCCTCCTCTAATAATCTCCACTGTGGTTTGTCCTGAGTTACCCGTCTCCACCTTTTTATTATTACCACATTATGTATTAGTATAATACAAATGTCTGAATAAAAGCCTCATAAATAACTTAAAATAAATCTCAAAAAAATAAAAAATAATCAACCTTTTATGAAATGTTTACCTGATTATAATAAAAGTTAAAAGTTTCATATTAACGTGATACAAGATCACAAATATACTAATATACATATTTAATACTTAATATCATTAATCTAAAGATACAACCAATTAAAAATAAAGGTCACGCAATAAAATATTATGTACCTACCAATATTTAACGTAATATATTAGTTTAATCTCATCAAAATATTGTATACAACCAATTAAAAAAGGTCACAACAAAAAATATACCAAAAAGCGATCAAGTATAAGTTATTGATGAAATCAAAACATGTTAATGGGCGGTACAAAGCTACACGCAACATTTGACAAGTAATTTTCAGTAAACAGAGCCATCTGTCATGAGTGTGAAGAGCGCTTAATGAGTAAAAAACTACGCTCTGAATTATTTATTATATTTGAAATGAGAGGATTAGTGACACGATCGCTAAACGTACTTGTCGATATATCGATGTTTTTAAAAGACTTATGACATCTTTCCAAAAGTCGAATCAACAAATAAGCGTGATGTAGCGTGTTTTTAAAATAAGAACTACAATGTCGAGAACTGTCTGAAGTGTCGTTGTAGATTATTATTAATATCGAATAAGATGTGGTCTTCTGTTTGTTTACGTCGTATAAAATTCATCATCATCATCATTACAGCCTATACAGTCCACTGCTGGACATAGGCCTCCACAAGTTTACGCCAAAAATAACGTGAACTCATGTGTTTTGCCCATAGTCACCACGCTGGGCAGGCGGGTTGGTGACCGCAGTACTGGCTTTGTCGCACCAAAGACGCTGCTGCCCGTCTTCGGCCTGTGTATTTCAAAGCCAGCAGTTGTAGCGTATAAAATTGTGTTTGATTAATTTACATATAAATACTTTTAATCGGTTTTAGTGCTAATTAATAACAACCTCTAAGGTAAATATTATACCACACAAAAACTTTATAAAAAGTTATTTCTATTAGTACAGTAGGTATACTAAGTAGATATACCTATTATAGTAAGTTTATTGTAGTAGAATAATTGCCACCATTTTCATCGATATCGACAACATCCAGAGACGTCTCTCTGAAACTAGAAATGATGACAGATGGCGCAGCGCCGCCGGCCGTCGGATAAGTACGAGTAACACCGAGTGAATTCACAGTCTCAAAAGATGTCTGGTTATACAGCATCGATTTGACAAAACTTTTTTAAGTTGACATTCTTTCAAATTAATCTCGCTAAACAAATAAAAATGAACCGGTAATAAATAAATAATCAATAAATAATAACCAATAATCTTGGTAAGCGGTAAACTCAAAAAAGGCTGAACTAATTTTGGCTTATTTTATATGTATTAATACATAAGTAGAAGGTGCTCATGGAATGAAAAAATTAAGGAAATTGCGCAGAAAATTTGAAAAATTTCAAGAAAAGTGACAATTATTTAAACTACAACAACAACAGTTCGCATGACAGGACAACGTCTGTCAGATTAACTACGAGTATAGTATACGATATGGTAAATACAGCGAGTTTTACACAAACTAAATAAATTATAAATTGTAATAACACCTGCAAATTGCTGTGCACAGAACATTATCTTTTTTAATTACATTACTTTTATCCTCTTCGTAAAAGCCACAAAGCCTTTGGTCTTATGAAAGTATTTTCATTTATTTTCATAGATTAACGAGTAAATCAAGAGGTAGGTACCAGTCCACATAAAAAAAATGTTTAGGTTATCCTGTTCTTTATTACAGAAGATTATAAATTATAACTTAATGCGACTACAAAACCTTGAAAAACATTTGGACTAAAATATATAAATACAACAGATAAGTTGATGTACTATTATATAAATATAAACGAAAGTAAAAAAAAAAACTTTAGGTACGTAAAAATGTAAGTCAAAAAAGTACAAGTTTTACCGGGCTTTTTTCTTATATAGAGATAGTTGTAAAGAGATCAGTCTTCCTCTATATAAGGTGAAAACCTAAGTAACGTAACTAATAATGGCTGATATGGATGGATCGGCTTAAAAATAACTTCTATAGTATCTTCTTCTAAATTTGTATGGTTTTTAACTTGGACCCACACTCCCTCTTTCTATCTTAACTTCTCTAACTCTCTTATCCCTTTAGCCACTAACGTTTATTTTTATAAAGTGATTTCTCGTATGTCTCAAAATTGGCTGGTACCTACGGCTATATCAGTGGCGTAATGAGGAGGGTGCGAGGGGGCCAAGGCGTCAAAATCACCACGATTTTTTAAATTTAGAATTTAGTTCCAAATCGTGTCCGCAATGTAAGACACATAAAAAACACAGTAGGATCGAGAACAGCCACCTTTTCTTAAGTCGGTTAGTGAACATAATGCAAATTTTGCTTGCAATTAGTGTGTTAAATTAATTGGTAAAAAAAAAATTAGTGGGCACCGGGCGGCAATAGCCACGCTACGCCACTAGGCTATACGGCTTTAAGTCTACCAGCAGGCTAACCACGATCTTTCCTAAAACTATCATGTTTCCAGAACACTTTGTTATAAGATTACAATAACATTGCTCAGATTCGTACCATGACCATTTTATAATGTATTAAAACGTTATTGTTTTATACCTGCTTAGAGATGTGAAAGAATGAACATATCTTAATGATTGTCTACAACTTTTAAATGGGCGTAAACGAGATGTCGCTTTTTTAATGTGTTTTGTCCACCGTAACTATTTCAATAGTATTTAGCTTTTTATAAGTAAAAATGTATAAATTTAATATTTATTACCAGAACTCGAGGAGTATACGTGGTAAGTTGGAGCAATTATATATAGCTAGCCTTAATTGTAGTTATGATTTAATTATTCTCAGTGAAACATGGCTGAATGATAATATTTTTGATGCCGAGATTTTAAACCTCAATTATGTAATATACCGAAGAGATCGATGTAATACTAATAGTGCTAAATCTGATGGTGGAGGAGTACTGATAGCTGTAAGAAAAGGACTCGAATGTTCTAGACTTTTATGTTATGAAAGTAACAACGAGGACTTATGGATAAAAATAACATCTCGTTCCGCTGACGATCGAATATCGAAGAGCTTATTTGTTTGCGCTGTATATTTGCCTCCACCTTTGTCTCTAGTTCGTCTGGAAAATCAATTGGATTGTATCAGTAATGCTATTTCTCAAATTGACAACTCTGATATATTGGTGGTTGGTGATTTTAATATTGGTCAAATTTCCTGGAACTTAATTCCTGATCAATTTGACTATACCTGTACTATACCCAATTGTGTGTCTACAAGTCTTACTCAGTGTTTTCTCGACTTTTTGGCCTTACATAACCTACAGCAGTTTAATGCGATTTTGAATGATGATAGTAAAATTTTAGACCTAATACTAAGTAATATCTCATGCGTGAAAACAGAACTCTCTCCTGTACCTTTGTCTAACGTGGATAAATTTCATCCCCCTTTAAATATTAGTATTGACTTTCCGATTTCACATTATTTAGAGAAAAAATACGTAACTAAGTATAATTTTTATAAAGCTAACTATATATCCATAAATAAAGAGATAGGCGACATACATTGGGAGGATACATTGGAGAACGCTGACACTGTCGACGAAATGGTTGTGATGTTTTACTCTATACTGAATGATATTATTAGCAAACATGTTCCAAAGGTACGAGCCAGCAGACGTGGACAGTATCCAATTTGGTACAATAAAAACTTAATAAATTTGTTGAAAGAAAAGGAAAAACTTCGCAAAAGGTACAAAAAGTATAAGAACCCTATTGACGGATACGAATTTTCATTGGCCAGGTCCAGATGTCATAGTCAGATTAAAATATCGTATTCCATATATTTGGAAAATATTGAAAATTCTATTAATAATAATAACATTAAGGCATTTTGGTCCTTTATAACATCTAAACGTAAATCAAGGGGCCGAATACCATCCGAAATGCATTTAAATGGAACCACATATTCATCTCCCGTTTCTATTTGTGACGCTTTCGCTGATCAATTCTCACAGGTTTACAGAATCACAAGAGTGCCGTCTACCTTAAGTACTGCAAATTTACACACAGATATAAATAATCCGCATAACGCCCCTTGTCGTTGCATTTGCGATGTTACCATCAAACAAGATGCAATCGAAAAATTAATAAAAAAAAATAAATAAAAATAAAAGTTCTGGCCCGGATCATATTCCGGCTATTTTTGTTGTAAACTGTGCGTCAAGTCTTTCCCGGCCCCTAAGCATTATTTTTAACAAATCCCTCTACAGTGGAATTTTTCCTTTAACATGGAAGAAAGCTAATGTCTCTCCAATCCCGAAAGGTGGGGATGCCAATAATATTCAAAACTACAGGCCTATTTCACTTTTACCCATTTTCGGTAAGTTGTTAGAGTCAGTTGTGTGTCCAATTTTAACCAATCATCTTAAACCTATATTAGTGTCGGAACAACATGGGTTTCGTGATAAAATGTCCACGATAACTAATCTCGCCACATACGTGACTGAAGTAACAGAAGCCATCGACAGAGATGAACAAATTGATGCCATTTACGCTGATATTAGTAAGGCTTTTGATAGGGTAGACCATTCTTTACTTCTGAACAAATTAAGCCATGGGGGCATCCATGGAAACTTACTAAAATGGTTTTCATCATATCTGTCACCTAGGTTCCAAAAAGTTGTGGTTTGTGGCCATGAATCTAAGGAATTTGAAATAACATCTGGTGTTCCACAGGGCTCACATTTAGGTCCTATTCTTTTCTTGTTATTTATAAACGATTTGGCAAATGAAATTCGCCACTCAAATTTCTCTTTATTCGCGGATGATCTTAAAATTTTTTAAACGATTAAATGTGCATCTGACGCTGATTTGCTTCAAGAGGATTTGAGTCGTATTTCTGACTGGACATTAAATAATAAATTACCCCTTAATATTCAAAAGTGCAAGCATATTACATTCACTAAACAACGCAAACCTATTTTAACAAAATACCATGTCCAAAATGATTATTTAGACGTAGTCGATCAAATTCGGGATTTAGGAGTAATACTAGATAAAAAGTTATCCTTCACTGCTCACATTGATTCTATAGTCTCCAGGTCCTTTAAGATGCTAGGGTTTATATGGAGAAACTGTAAGAACTTTAAAAGTATATCTGCTCTAAAATGCACCTATAATGCCCTAGTTCGTTCCATCTTAGAATATTGTTCTAGTATTTGGAACCCGCACTACCATTGTCATATTGGTCGAATAGAGCGTATACAGAAGAGATTTCTTTTCTACCTTGCGGTTCACCAAGGAAAAATAAGAGAACTGCATTCCTATGAGGATCGGTTAAAACACTTTAACATCACCACATTGGTCGATCGCCGTTGGATAGCTGACCAAATCTTGTTGTACAAGATTTCTAGAGGCCTATTGGACTGTCCACGACTGTTGTCTCGGATTGGTTTTGTTGTTCCAAGGCGTAACTCAAGGATTGTTAACTTTAAGCCATTGTATGTCAAAGGATATAGAACCAACTTGGGCTTCAATAGCTTGTTGCCGAGAATCTGTCGGGATCATAACGTTTTTTATCAAAAAACAAAGATAGACATATTTCACAGTAGTTTTGGCGCATATAGAAAATTAGTCAAACATTTTAAAGCTCGTAACTTAACCTAAAAAATTATTCTCTAAACTTATCCTATAAATATTATTCTCTCGCTTTCATTATTTTGACTTAATGACTAAATGAGGAAGCTGTGTTTGCCTGTAATTGGATCTACATCCTAACATGACGATTTTATACTGTACTCTTAATACTATATTTGATGTATATCTGTTGGTAAACCATTAAATAAAATAAAATAAAATAAAAATAAAAATAAACATTTTGCACCTTTGGTTTCACTTTGTACAGTTATACAATAAAGGAAGTAATTTTTTGATTCTGTGAGTTCATGGCCGACTTTAAGCACTTTACATTAAACAGAGCTTGCTCGTTATTTGATTATACCATAAAAACGGGTTTTTTGTTATTGTCAATTCTGATATTTTTTACACTTTTCTATTTCAGTATCGAAATATTCTCAAGTACCTGTATATAGTGATCTTGTTTAAGTTATTCAAGAGGCGATTGTGAGGGGGTGATGTTTAGTTTTGTCCGCAACACAATGTCGGCGACAACCCTTTGAACATGTGTCAGTGTTTACCAAATACCATCTTGAACTAAATGAATACTGCACTATCCTATCGAACTTGTAAATGTAATCTAAACTGGAGGAATTGTTCTAAATAAACAGTTTAGTAAATTGAAAATTAAAGGTATTTTGACACAAAGTTAAGAATCTAAATGGGTCTTTTGTTATATGTTATCTTAAAGATAACGACGTAAATCTGGACCACTATATTTTTATGCTTAAATAAAAAAATATATATTATAATATAAATATATAATAAAATATATGTATATTATTGGTGCCTCCACTCATTGAACGCACTATAGCTACATTTACTATCGCTCTGGGATAGTGCTGCGTGTAGACACCGAAAAAGTTACGGTCACGTGTTCGATTCTCACTCGGGATGGATATTTGTATTTTCGCAAATATTTGTTTCCGATCTTATTTACTTTTTTGTGGGTCTCTCCATACCTTGTAGTACAAAACAAAAGAAACACAAACAAAAGTTAAGCTGATAATGATAGTAATTCTTAGTAGGGAACATATAGGCTAACCAAAATATGAGAAAGCAGATAAAGTTTCTCCTACATAGACAGAAGTGGCCAGTTTCTAACAATGGGATTTTATAGGCTAAGTCAATCAATCATGTTTTGTTTCAAATTCAAAATCAAAATCAAAAATAACTTTATTCAAATAGGCCCCAGCAGGCCTAGCATGCGCGCCACGACAAAATTTTGTCTACCCCTTTTCTCGTATTATCTCTCTATGTCTACAGTAGCTAACATGCGTGCACGCGATACTCTTCTCGTTACGTCAATAGAAGAGATAATCATTAAATTTTAGTGATCTGTGATATTTATCTCTACGGAAGCTAACATGACATCGTAATTTTGTCGAATTTTGTCGTTTTAGGAAGAGAAACTTCTCGTTTTCAATATTATCGACGAGAAAGACGATAAATAAAAAATAAATAATACCGGGTGCCTATTTTTTGTATACCATGGCGTTTCCCTATTATAATTATATAATTTCGGTATACGAAGAGCGGGAAATGCGAAAAGTCGAGTGAAGTGTGCCATATAATGACACAAAAAACGTATTTGCGCCCTGTTGCTTCTTATTCTAAATAATAATATTAATAATACTTTATTTCAGACCAAAGTATAAGTCCATATTGGGTTAGTACAACAAGACAAGACAACATTCAGAATAAAAAACAAAACAAAACAATATTAAAAAAATCAATAAGTAAAAATAAAATTAAATAGAATAAAAGTAAAATCAATAATCAAAAAAAAAAATTCTAAATTCAAAAAATTTAAAAAAAAAAAAAAAAAAAAAACAATGCGTGATAGAATTACAATTATCTAATGTGCGACAAGATATAAAGCACAACACGAGCATATTGTTTTGCATATATAATTAAATTCATTTACTTACGCCGTTTTATTTTCCATATTAGATTTTTTAAATTAGATATACACTTTTTATCTTAGCCAAAAGGCCGAGAACATTGTTAAATAAAACATGTGTCACTCGTTTGAAATTATACAAACGTTGGCTCATCCCGGTTTGGCACGATTGGTCAATAACCTTGTAAATTCAACTTTACGATATAAGAAATAAAAATGATATTCAGTTGTGATTATGGTTGATAATGTTTCTCTACTCGACAAGGCGAAGTCTTCGGAAGAGAATTTTGTCTCTCGTAGTGCGCATGTTAGGGTAATCGAGAAAATACTCGATGTAGACATTATCTCTCTCTCTCGTCAAGAGATATCTCGTTGTATGCATGCTAGGCCGGCAGGAGTACTTTCGAATCGTCACTTTCTTACTCGTCTCGTTTCTCTTGTCTTTTTAACCGACTTCCAAAAAAGAAGAAGGTTCTCAATTCGATTGTATTTTTTTATGTATATTACTTCAGAACTTTTGACTGGGTGGATCGATTTCGACATTTTTTTAATCGAATGGCGGTGAGTCATTTGGTCCCATTTAAATTTATTTGAGATCTAACAACTACTTTTCGAGTTTTATCTAATAATACTTGACTATTTTTTCGTCGACCCTACGTTGTATTATTTATTATTATTATTACCGCATAACTTTTTACTGGGTGTACCGATTTTGAAGATTTTTAATTTAATCGAAAGCTTATGTTTATCACGTGGTGACATTTAAATTTAATCGAGATCTGATTACAACTTTTCGAGTAATCTTTGATAACGCGTATTTACTTGACTATTTTTTCGTTTACCTACGTTGTATTACTTTGTATTACATAGTCGGTATTTTTTCGTTTGCGAGCAAATACAATTATTATCCTTCAACTAGTGTCTTAGTTTCTATCTATAAGAACAACTTATAAGATTATTTCTAAAAATTATATTCGACTATTATGTACAACCCTGGACACTAATTTATGGGGTTGGGGGGAAAGAGGGGGGTTGGGTGGGGGGGAGGAGGGTGGGTTTTCACCCCTCCGGCAGACTATTTTCGTGTAAACCCCGTTGTTACAGAGATAAGGTTAAGGTTAAATTTTTGTTATTTTTGACTCCACCTTAATTCTGGTGCTGCGGTAAGTTTACTCATGCTCCGTTCTGCGACTATCACGCGTTATTTTCCAAGAAATTTACGTAAAAACGATTTTTACTGTAAGATGAAAATACGATACGAACTGACCTTTAACGACTGACGAATAGACACTTTTAAACAAAATAACGCCACTTTTAAACAAAATAACGCGTAGTTGTGCTGCGGGACGTCCACTCATGCTCCGTTTTGGGACTTTCACACGTTATTTTTCGAACTAATGGTGAAATAAAATGATAATTTAAAACACAATAACAATTATTAAAAATACGATACGAACTGACGTTTAACGACATAGACAACATAAACTGAGTTCTGGGACAGATTATTAAATGCATAATATAAATTATATAAAAATCATTTTTAAGATTTAATAATCTAAGCTATTTTTATTTATAATTAATATCTCAAATAATTGTAATTTTCTTTTCTTAAAGTACTTTTAAATTTATATCCATAAATAAGTCAGAGATAGAAATAGATTAAAAATACTTTGAGATAGTTTAACATTGCGTGCTAGAATATAGGTTTAGAAATTCGAAAAATACCCAAAACCGAATCGGAGCACCCCACTGTCTACGTGGTCTTGGTCTGTCCTACCCCTAGAGTGTTTTTTTTGTGCCGCGGAGGCGCGGAGGGAGGGCAGCCCTCGCCCGCCGTGCGAAAGCGCGCGAACGAATGCGTAGAGGAGCGGCTGAGGCTGGTCGCCGCAGGCGACCAGCCTCCGCTGCGGAACGGAGCATGAGTGAGCGTGCTTTCGCACGCAAGGGCGGAAGGGCTGCACTTCCCGCAGCGCCGGAGCCAAGCGTTCCTCTAACTTTCGAAATTCTTCTTCTAGCCTGAAAACTTTAACCATGGATATCTCCATAACTATGGGGTTCTGAGGTGTGACAGTGGTACCAGGGGTAGCGTTCCCCATCCTCTCCCCCCTTCCCCCCACGTCGTTAAACGTTGTACTTCTTAAGTTAGATAGGTTAGGGTTATTTTTTTTTTTTTTTTGTTAAACGAAACTGTCGTTAAACGTACTTCTTAAGTTAGATAGGTTAGGGTTATTTTTTTTTTTTTTTTGTTAAACGAAACTGTCGTTAAACGTACTTTTTAAGTTAGATAGGTTAGGGTTATTTTTTTTTTTTGTTAAACGAAACTGTCGTTAAACGTACTTCTTAAGTTAGATAGGTTAGGGTTATTTTTTTTTTTTGTTAAACGAAACTGTCGTTAAACGTACTTCTTAAGTTAGATAGGTTAGGGTTATTTTTTTTTTTTTTGTTAAACGAAACTGTCGTTAAACGTACTTCTTAAGTTAGATAGGTTAGGGTTATTTTTTTTTTTTTTGTTAAACGAAACTGTCGTTAAACGTACTTCTTAAGTTAGATAGGTTAGGGTTATTTTTTTTTTTTTTGTTAAACGAAACTGTCGTTAAACGTACTTCTTAAGTTAGATAGGTTAGGGTTATTTTTTTTTTTTTTTTTGTTAAACGAAACTGTCGTTAAACGTACTTCTTAAGTTAGATAGGTTAGGGTTATTTTTTTTTTTTGTTAAACGAAACTGTCGTTAAACGTACTTCTTAAGTTAAATAGGTTAGGGTTATTTTTTTTTTTTTTTGTTAAACGAAACTGTCGATAAATGTTTAATTAATTTTATATATAATATATAAAGTATAGCAATTAATTTTATATACAATATTAATTATATGTATATGATAATTTTAAATTAGATACGTTATGGTTGTTTTTTTTTGCAATGACAAAAATTAAAATAAAAATAAAAATATATTTCAGTAAAAAGTATGACATGAAATTAAAATAAAATACACTACAATCATTTTGTTTAATAGTCTGTTTTAGAACTGTTTATGTTGTCTATGTCGTTAAACGTCAGTTCGTATCGTATTTTTAATAATTGTTACTGTTTTTATTTTATGTACAGTTATTTAGATAAGAATAATGATTTTGTGTTTAAATTTTTTCTAAAAGTAATGCTAAGTGACGCGTTATTTTGTTTAAAAGTTTCTAGTTGTCAGTCGTTAAAGATCAGTTCGTATCGTATTTTGATTTTGCAATAGAGATCGTTTTTACGTACATTTTTTTTGAAAATAACGTGTGAAAGTCGTGGAATGGAGCATGAGTGCATTTCCCGCAGCACTGGAATTAAGCTAGAGTCAGACACGGAGCTCTAAGGTATTGTAATAATCAAATCTAAGGTATTGTAACCTCAAAACTTTAACCACAATATTTTCGTAACCATGGGGTTTACACGATAATAGTTGCCAGGGGGGGTTAGGGGGGGGGTAGAAACCCACCCTTCCTACCCCTCCCAACCCCCCTTTTCTCCCTTAACCCCATAATTTAACCTTAAAACATTAACCACGATGTCTTTGTAACAACGGGGTTTACACGAAAATAGTCTGCCGGAGGGGTGAAAACCCACCCTCCTCCCCCCCACCCAACCCCCCTCTTTCCCCCCAACCCCATAAATTAGTGTCCAGGATTGTAATTAATTACCTTATATTCTAAAAATGTATGTTGATATGACATTAATCAGTTTATAACATGCCTCTAACTGGCAACACATCAATACGCGGGTGCTGCCCAACCGGTAGCGTGCTCGCGGTCGGGGATCCCCTCCTGCTGGGTTACCGCTTCATAAGGACTGTGAACTTCGAGATGTTTGAGACGTTTACCTTTTTATAGCATTATATTATATTTTTATGTGATAGTTATTTAAATTTGTTATAACTATGCTATTGATAAATTTGGATTAATTGCTTCTAAAAGTGCAATTATACGCATAAAATATACATGTAATAATAGATATAATTATAATAATATAATTGGAAATTAATACTTTAATGTTTGTCCTGTTGTTTCCCACCTCGGGGCAAAGTTCTCCTTTCCACATAGGAGAAGAGTTGAGAAAAGTCCTCCGAATCGACGGCTTTGTTGGCGTTGGCTCCGGTATTGAGGTGGTCGTATTAATGTATATCAAAATAAGAAACAAATATCTTTAGAAATATTAATTAATGCGAAGAGTGAGAATTTCTCATAATCAAATCATAATCAAATTTCTCATAAGGGAATCAAGTTTAATTTATATTCTTGTTTTTATTTTTAATTATAAACTGACGACAGACTATAACAACTGAATAAAATATATTTAGGGAACGGGGTTTCTTTAATAATAAAATTACGATCTACTGATTTACAATACACTTTTAAAACAACAATTTTTTTTTGTACAAAATTAACTGATACCACAAAATGTAAATCAATGTTCATAAAATTTACATTTTTCTATTTACAAAATTAATGTGGGTATATAGGTGGTACATAGTTAAGCCAATACACTGCATATAGACAAATCCGGTGAAATATAATCAGAAATGCTCCCCTATTATACCATTAGGTAATGAAAGATCGTCGTAATCCGGACCCAGTGTACGACTAATGTAAATAGCCTGCAGCGTGTGGTACCTATCGATTTGCAAGGGGATACCAAATTTAAAGTCTTCGATTTATTATTTTTTATATAACTTACAAACAATTGGTATTAACATACGTTTCGACTTATGTACACGGTTAAAACCTTTTTAGAACTTTGAAAGCTGTCAAAGACAAAATAAACACGTTTCGAAAATATTTTTTGCAGTTCAATTACATCGTTAATATAGCTTTATGTTTGAAGATTTTCTTATAGAAATCGTTAATTGATTCAGACAATCGCACTTAGAAATTTCACGAGGTTTTCGATGACGTTCCTTTGTCTATGCGCGACGCCCGCTGCGTTGCAACGGGTTCATTTTCCAATCAAAAAGGTTTTTTTTTTTAATTGGAACATATTCACGCGGATCAATCGTTCGACGTTGGGTTTTTTATAGAGGGAAGTAGGGTCGTGAGCGGGGAGCGAGGCGCCTCGAGGTATTTGGTTTTGGACGAGTAGGCATATTGGAATAAGACAATCTGGCCCCCTACAATAACCTCGTAACAATGAGTGCTCCGTTACAAGGAGTAAAGCCGTGACTCCGGTGTTTATTGTGCGATTTTTTTGCATGCATCATCAGGATGTTCTATTCAATATAAAATATATGCTTACCTAAATATATTTTGTAGAAAAATAAATAATAAATATAAATAAATATCGTATAACACACACAGTCGTCTGTTCAGCCGACAGCCGGCTATTATAACTATTTTTTTTCTTGATAAACATACATAGAAATAATACTATATAAATACATAAATACAAATATAATTTTACACTTAGACTTAGGCGGGAATCGAAACCACAACCCGCAGAACAGAAAGCAGGGCCACTACAACCTGCGCCAACGGACTAGTCTATATGTATAATTATGAAACAAAATTGACTATACATGTAACCTAACTTGATTCGAGTAGGCACATCGCAAATAGCCTATCCTTGTGTGTGTATTATTCTACAGAAACTAACTTATTGTTATTAAAAAATGAATTTACTCGAAACTTTCATGTATTTATACTCAAGTCTGTAGCCTAGTCAATAATGGAGCAGCGTGATGAATTAACCTTCGATTCTTCTTAAGAGCCATTTCACAATTTTACGCTCTGCAAGTTTAGGTAAATTTGGTCGCATCGCGCGAGTCGTACGAGCCGCGCGATCTTTGTGCTAGTACGTATAGTGTGACAACCAAAAGACCATCGTGATCATTTTCTGATGTATAATAAAAATTATAACTATGGTATAAAATGTTTTTTACATAATTAATTTGTTAAAAATTTCAAGTATGTTATATCAACACAGTCAATAAATTTAACAAGTCAATAAATTTGACAACAGTCAATAAATTTAAAATAAAATAAAAAAAATCAATTTTATGAAACAATTTTTTTTAATTGATTTAGTTTTTTCAGTTTACGAATGAATCTAATATTTACGATATGAATAAAAAAGCATTTAATGACATCGACACCGACAAACATATTAATTAACAAATAACAAGACAAACAGATTGAAATGCCTATTTGTATTGATAGTGTGAGAAAAGAAAATTAAATTATACATTTGTTTACAGAAATTATCATTATATTATTTTACAGTCATTTTCGTAATATGTTTATTTTATTTATATTTTATTATGAAAGTATCAAATGCGTTTTATCCGCTATAACAACAGGCGCTTGGCGCGTGTGAGCGAAAGAGACGGCTGCGCAGAATTTGGCGTGGACCTTACCTCTAAGAGCGCTAGCGCTCGACTGATTTACCGGGCTTGATGCGTGGCAATATATACTATCTTTTTATTATTTAATATAAAATGTATTAAAAATAATTACATCTTTTAATTATTTTTTTTGTATTCCTTAATGATGTAAGTTTACTTTGGATGAAGATAGTTCGTTAAAATTTCTTAGTTTTCTAAGAGAAATACCGCTTTTAAAATTGTACTTATTTGGAAAATATTCGTATCTTTAAATTTTTTTTATCGTTTAATAGAGATACAAATGGAATAAAAATCTATGATAGTGGACAACAAAATTATATTCCACATATTATGATATTTTTTTAAAATGGTTTCAACGTAGAGGTTATTGAAAAGTAGGACTTCAAAGTATACATTGCGACCGTTTACCCAGGGAGGAGGCTGATGAAAAGGTTAATAATTTTATACACATAATATAAATCAAAATTCTGATCTGACTATGGACTACAACAAAGGTTGCTCTATTATATTTCAAGAATATAAATTACATTATTGCATCCAACACTGAGATTAACGACGTCTTAATATTACAATTTCGCGGATTGTTACCGATTTTTGTGAAATGGCTCTTAGAGAAAGAGGCCTGCGCCCAACAGTGGAATGTTACAAGTTGAATCAAATTTAGTACAATCATCTTAAGTTCAAGATTCTTTTACCTATTGTATAATCTTGAAGGGTTTTTCTTATCATAGTCATAAAAATAAATTTTCAAAATATCTGATATAAGTAATGGCTTCTTATACAAGCATTTAACATCG